>NC_074690.1:15840942-15998423 GCF_029448725.1 Salvelinus fontinalis
ACACACACACAGTGGAAACCAGATCTGGAGTTACAACTAAACTAGAAAAGTCATTCTCCTGTTACTGGAATGAATGGGTATACTGTACATCGTTAATGCACGACGATGTACTTATAATGCAATGTGAGACTAGTCACAGGAATGAATGACCTCTTTATAATGTCTTATTACATTTACATTTACATTTACATTTATTACCATCTGTTAGGATCCTGACTAAATACCAGCCATTTGGGGCACTTGAACATTTTAGCTGCATAGAGAGACATAGCATGTATAGGCCTTGCAATGAGACATAAAGATACATATGTGCTTATAACAGGTAATACAGCATTTATAACTGTTGAGAAGGACGAACCAACTGTTCTGTGTACTCTTCAAGGATCATCAATTAGATTTTTTTGATTTCTTAAAGGGATGGTTGGGGGGCCCGGGAACATAATGATCAATCATCCGTAAAAAGAAGCCCGTCAGATTCACAAAAATCATCATTATTTCTAACCCTCATTACATTGGTTCAGGATCACGTGTCTCTCTTTTATTTCTGACTGGAAATACTTGCTCTACTCCTGTATCAAGAACTGCATCAGGAATCCTGATTAGGGGCATCCGAGTGGCTCAGCGGTCTAAGGCACTGCATCTCAGTGTGAGAGGCGTCACTACAGACACCCTGGTTCGATTCCAGGCTGTATCACAACCGCCCATGATTGGGAGTCCCAGCGTGCGGTGCACAATTGGCCCAGCGTCGTCCGGGTTAGGGATTGGCCGGGGGTAGGCCGTCATTGTAAATAAGAATTTGTTCTTAACTGACTTGCCTCGTTAAATAAAGGTAAAATATAAATAAAATAATCATAATAAAATGGCCGTAGTCCACTGTCTGATTCACCATGACTCTTCTGTCAGACTGCTGTCTGATTCACCATGACTCCTCTGTCAGACTGCTGTCTGATTCACCATGACTCTTCTGTCAGACTGCTGTCTGATTCACCATGACTCTTCTGTCAGATTGCTGTTTGATTCAGACTGACTCCTCTGTCAGACTGCTGTCTGATTCACCATGACTCCTCTGTCAGACTGCTGTCTGATTCACCATGACTCCTCTGTCAGACTGCTGTCTGATTCACCATGACTCCTCTGTCAGACTGCTGTCTGATTCACCATGACTCCTCTGTCAGACTGCTGTCTGATTCACCATGACTCCTCTGTCAGACTGCTGTCTGATTCACCATGACTCCTCTGTCAGACTGCTGTCTGATTCACCATGACTCCTCTGTCAGACTGCTGTCTGATTCACCATGACTCCTCTGTCAGACTGCTGTCTGATTCACCATGACTCCTCTGTCAGACTCTGCTGTCTGATTCACCATAGCTCTTCTGTATCAGTAGATGTGATTAGAGGTCGACCGATTACGATTTTTCAATGCCGATACCAATTATTGGAGAACCAAAAACCCGATACCGATTAATCGGCCGATTTTTATATATATATTTGTAATAATGACAATTGCAACAATACTGAATGAACAATGAACACTTTTATTTTAACTTAATATAATACATCAATAAAATCAATTTAGTCTCAAATAAATAATGAAACATGTTCAATTTGGTTTAAATAATGCAAAAACTAAGTGTTGGAGAAGAAAGTAAAAGTGTAATATGTGCCATGTAAAAAAGCTAACGTTTAAGTTCCTTGCTCAGAACATGAGAACATATGAAAGCTGGTGGTTCCTTTTAACATGAGTCTTCAATAATCCCATTTAAGAAGTTTTAGGTTGTAGTTATTGTAGGACTATTTCTCTCTCTACCATTTGTATTTCATATACCTTTGACTACTGGATGTTATAATAGGTACTTTAGTATTGCCAGCCTAATCTCAGGAGTTGATAGGCTTGAAGTCATAAACAGCGCAATGCTTGAAGCATTGCGAAGATCTGCTGGATATCGCAGTAAAGTGCTGTTTGAATGAATGCTTACGAGCCTGCTGCTGCCTACCACTGCTCAGTCAGACTGCTCTATCAAATCATAGGCTTAATTATAATATAATAACATGCAGAAATATGAGCCTTAGGTCATTAATATGGTCAAATCCGGAAACTATAATTTCGAAAACAAAATGTTTATTCTTTCAGTGAAATACGGAACCGTTCCGTACTTTATCTAACGGGTGGCATCCCTAAGTCTAAATATTGATGTTACATTGCACAACCTTCAATGTTATAATTATGTAAAATTCTGGCAAATTAGTTTGCAACGAGCCAGGCGGCCCAGACTGTTGCATATACCCTGACTCTGCGTGCAATGAACGGAAGAGAAGTGACACAATTTCCCTAGTTTAATATTACCTGCTAACATGAATTTATTTAAACTAAATATGCAGGTTTAAAAATATATACTTGTGTTGTCACGTTCCTGACCTATTTCTGTTAGTTTGTTGTATGTGTTAGTTGGTCAGGACGTGAGTTTGGGTGGGCATTCTATGTTTTCTGTTTCTATGTTGGTTTAAGGGTTGCCTGGTATGGCTCTTAATTAGAGGCAGGTGTTTGGCGTTCCTCTAATTGAGAGTCATATTTAGGTAGGTTGTTTCACAGTGTTCGTTGTGGGTGGTTGTCTCCTGTGTCAGTGTTTGTCGCACCATACGGGACTGTTCGGTTTGTTTTTGTACATCGTCATTTTGTGTAGTCTATTTTCCCTGTTCGTGCGTTCTTCGTGTTTAATGTAAGTTCGTCGTCCAGGTCTGTCTACTCCGTTTGTTGTTTTGTTAGTTATAGTGAAGTTCGTGTTTTTTCGTCTTGTCCTTAAATAAATTATGTGTTCACAACCCGCTGCGCCTTGGTTCCATCACTACTTGTCATGTTTTGTCTTTGATCATCATGTCTTGTCCCTGTGCTTCCCTCTGCTGGTCTTATTAGGTTCTTTCCCTCTTTCTATTCCTCTCTCTCCTCCTCCCTTTTTCCCTCTCCCGCTCTCTCTCTATCGTTCCGTTCTTGCTCCCAGCTGGTTCTCATTCTCCTAACGACCTTATTTACTCTTTCACACCTGTCCCCTATTTTGCCCTCTGATTTGAGTCCCTATTTCTCCCTCTGTTTTCCGCTTCTGTCTTTGTCGGATTCTTGTTTGAGGTTAGCTGCTCTGTGTCCTTGTTCCGCCCTGTTGTGTTTTTGCATTTGTCAGATGTTGCGTGTGAGCAGGTGTCTATGTCAGCTACGGTCTGTGCCTTCCTGAAGCGACCTGCAGTCTGTGGTCGCGTCTCCAGTCGTTCCTCTCTACTGACAAGAGGTTTTCAGTTTCCTGTTTTGGATTACCTTTGATAATATCCAGGAACATCATTGTTTGTTTAAAACTGGAATAAAGACTCTGTTTCTATTACGTCGCTTTTGGGTCCTCCTTCATCAGCATAACACTACTCCTCCTTTTCGGTTGAAGAGGAGGAGGACTACCGTTACATGTGTATTGATTTTAAGAAAGGCGTTGATGTTTATGGTTAGGTACATTGGTGCAACGACAGGGCTTTTTTCGGCGAATGCTCTTGTTAAATCACCCGTTTGGCGAAGTAGGCTGTGATTCAATGACAAATGAACAGGCAGCGCATCGATTATATGCAACGCAGGACAAGCTAGATAAACTAGTAATATCATCAACCATGTGTAGTTAACTAGTGATTATGTTAAGATTGATTGTTTTTTATAAGATTAGTTTAATGCTGGCTAGCACCTTACCGTGGCTCCTTGCTGCACTCGCATAACAGGTAGTCAGTCGGCCACGCAGTCTCCTCGTGGAGTGCAATGTAATCGGCCATGATCGGTGTCCAAAAATGCCGATTACCTATTGTTATCGGTCTAATTTGTTATCGGTGTAATCGGTCGACCTCTAGATGTGATACAGCTACCAATCACAGCCCAGACTCTTTGTGTCTTCATGGCCAGTTCATTTGATAGCCTCTTGCCATCATGGGTTTCGATGACGAAGTGTCGCAGTACAGTATCCATAGCCGATCATTGTTGGAATGATTATGGATTGGAGGTAGGTCTCTAGAGTACTTATGATGGATTACTGCTGTGAGAGAAATGCCTGCAGGTGGGTGAGATGAGACACACAGCATGAAGAACATCCACAGGGCTGGAATGATTGACAGGTAGATCATGATCAGCAGTATAACAAAGCCCCTGTGTTGACTGGCTGGCTGGCTGACTGACTGGCTGGCTGGCTGACTGGCTGGCTGGCTGGCTGGCTGACTGGCTGGCTGACTGGCTGGCTGGCTGGCTGGCTGGCTAGCTGGCTGGCTGATGAAGCCAACCGAGACAGCTAGTCAACAGTGTGATGAGAGCTGGGGCAATTTGTCCTCGTTAATGTCATACTGAAAGACTAGAGACACATCCTAAATGGCACCCTATTCCCCACATAGTGCAGAGCTTTTGACCAGAGCCCTATGGGTCCGAGTCGAAAGTAGTCCACAGTTTAGGGAATAGGGTGCCATTTGGGAAGCAGGCTGTCTGAGTCATACTTGTTATTTTCAGTTTTCTCCCTTTGAAAAGCAGTTGGAGCTGGGCTGTGTGTGTGTGTGTGTGTGTGTGTGTGTGTGTGTGTGTGTGTGTGTGTGTGTGTGTGTGTGTGTGTGTGTGTGTGTGTGTGTGTGTGTGTGTGTGTGTGTGTGTGTGTGTGTGTGTGTGTGTGTGTGTGTGTGTGTGTGTGTGTGTGTGTGTGGTTTTGATTCTCTTAAGTCTCTAAGTTGCTGTTGTTGTTATCTTACACATAACACGGGTTAGATAATGGTGTGTGTTTAATTCATTGGCCTGCTAGTTTTGTGTTACTGTAACTCTAATTCTCTTTAGGGGCTTTATTGGCATGGAAACATATGTTATCATTGCCAAAGCAAGTGAAGTAGATAATATACAAAAGTGAAATAAACAATAAAAATTAACAGTAAACAATACACTCACAGAAGTACCAAATTAATAAAGACATTACAAATGTCATATTATGTCTATATACAGTGTTGTAACGATGTACAAATAGTTAAAGTACAAAAGGGAAAATAAAAAACATACATATGGGTTGTATTTACAATAGTGTTTGTTCTTCACTGGTTGCCCTTTTCTTGTGGCAACAGATCACAAATCTTGCTGCAGTGATGCACACTGTGGTATTTCACCCAGAAGACATGGGAGTTTATCAAAATTGGATTTGTTTTCAAATTCTTTGTGGGTCTGTGTAATCTGAGGAAAATACGTGTCTCTAATATGGTCATACGTTTGGCAGGAGGTTAGGAAGTGCAGCTCAGTTCCCACCTCATTTTGTGGGCAGTTTGCACATAGCCTGTCTTCTCTTGAAAGCCAGGTCTGCCTACGGTGGCCTTTCTCAATAGCAAGGCTATGCTCACTGAGTCTGTACATAGTCAAAGCTTTCCTTAAGTTTGGGTCAGTCACAGAGGTCAGGTGTTCTGCCACTGTGTACTCTCTGTTTAGGGCCAAATAGCATTCTAGTTTGGTATGTTATTTTGTGAATTCTTTCCAATGTGTCAAGTAATTATCTTTTTGTTTTCTTATGATTTGGTTGGGTCGAATTGTGTTGCTGTCCTGGGGCTCTGTGGGGTGTGTTTGTGTTAGTGAACAGAGCCCCAGGACCAGCTTGCTTAGGGGACTCTTCTCCAGGTTCATCTCTCTGTAGGTGATGGCTTTGTTATGGTTTGGGAATCACTTCCTTTTAGGTGGTTGTAGAATTTTAACGGCTCTTTTCTAGATTTTGATAATTAGCAGGTATCGGACTAATTCTGCTCTGCATGCATTATTTGGTGTTTTACGTTGTACATGGAGGATATTTTTTCAGAATTCTGTATGCAGAGTCTGAATTTGGTGTTTGTCCCATTTTGTGAATTCTTGGTTGGTGAATTTACCCCAGACCTCACAACCATAAAGGGCAATGGGTTCTATAACTGATTCAAGTATTTTAGCCAGATCCTAATTGGTATGTTGAATTTTATGTTCCTTTTGTTGGCATAGAAGGCCCTTATTGCCTTGTCTCTCAGCTCGTTCACAGCTTTGTGGAAGTTACCAGTGGTGCTGATGTTTAGGTCGAGCTATGTATCGTGTTTGTCTGCTCGAGGGCAACGGTGTCCAGATGGAATCTGTATTCGTATCCTGGTAACTGGACCTTTTTTGGAACACCATTATTTTTGTCTTCTCACTCTCTGTGCTCTACCCCCATGGCCTGTCTCTCTCTGTGCTCTACCCCCATGGCCTGTCTCTCTCTGTGCTCTACCCCCATGGCCTGTCTCTCTCTGTGCTCTACCCCCATGGCCTGTCTCTCTCTGTGCTCTACCCCCATGGCCTGTCTCTCTCTGTGCTCTACCCCCATGGCCTGTCTCTCTCTGTGCTCTACCCCCATGGCCTGTCTCTCTCTGTGCTCTACCCCCATGGCCTGTCTCTCTCTGTGCTCTACCCCCATGGCCTGTCTCTCTCTGTGCTCTACCCCCATGGCCTGTCTCTCTCTGTGCTCTACCCCCATGACCTGTCTCTCTCTGTGCTCTACCCCCATGGCCTGTCTCTCTCTGTGCTCTACCCCCATGGCCTGTCTCTCTCTGTGCTCTACCCCCATGGCCTGTCTCTCTCTGTGCTCTACCCCCATAGCCTGTCTCTCTCTCTGCTCTGCTCCATGGCCTCTTTCTCTCTCTCTGTGCTCTGCTCCGTGGCGTCTCTTTCTCTCTGTGTGCTCGGCTCCGTGGCGTCTCTCTCTCTGTGTGCTCTGCTCCATGGCCTCTTTCTCTCTCTCTGTGTGCTCTGCTCCGTGGCGTCTCTCTCTCTCTGTGTGCTCTGCTCCATGGCCTCTTTCTCTCTCTCTGTGTGCTCTGCTCCATGGCCTCTTTCTCTCTCTCTGTGCTCTGCTCCGTGGCGTCTCTCTCTCTCTATGTGCTCTGCTCCGTGGCGTGTCTCTCTCTCTGTGTGCTCTGCTCCGTGGTGTCTCTCTCTCTCTGTGTGCTCTGCTCCGTGGCGTCTCTCTCTCTCTGTGCTCTGCTCCATTGTGTCTCTCTCTCTCTGTGTGCTCTGCTTTGTTGCGTCTCTCTCTCTCTGTGCTCTGCTCCATTGTGTCTCTCTCTCTCTCTGTGCTCTGCTCCATTGTGTCTCTCTCTCTCTCTGTGCTCTGCTCCATTGTGTCTCTCTCTCTGTGTGCTCTGCTTTGTTGCGTCTCTCTCTCTCTCTGTGTGCTCTGCTCCGTGACGTCTCTCTCTCTCTCTCTGTGCTCTGCTCCGTGGCCTCTCTCTCTCTCTGTGCTCTGCTCCGTGGCCTCTCTCTCTCTCTGTGCTCTGCTCCGTGGCCTCTCTCTCTCTCTGTGTGCTCTGCTCCGTGGCGTCTCTCTCTCTCTGTGCTCTGCTCCGTGGCATCTCTCTCTCTCTCTGTGTGCTCTGCTCCGTGGCGTCTCTCTCTCTCTCTGTGCTCTGCTCCGTGGCATCTCTCTCTCTCTCTGTGTGCTCTGCTCCGTGGCATCTCTCTCTCTCTCTGTGTGCTCTGCTCCGTGGCATCTCTCTCTCTCTCTGTGTGCTCTGCTCCGTGGCCTGTGAACTCAGATTATAATTAGTTCTCTCATCATCTTCTTTATCTGGGTAGTTGATGATTAAAGATAACGTCCTACTGTGCAGCTTCTTATAAACCTGAAGGACTACATCCTGGTTGAATTGAAGTGCACAATGGTCAGCATTCTTTTTCTCACTCACTATAGAAAGTGTAAAGATAGCCTATGGGTATTTTTCAGGAAACCAACACCATTGACCGTTTTGTTGCAAAATAATCCATTTAAGGCATGTAGTTCAGACCTGATCACAATCCAACGCCTCTGTGCTCTGACTAATACACGCCCACGACACAAACTGCTGCTTGTATGAAATAAATGGATTATTCTTTAACAAAACCGTCAATAGCCTCACTGAAATAGAGAGTGTCACGATTTACAACAAGGCAGGACAGTTATGGATGGATGAAATCGGGGTTGATTTTAAGAGCTCATTAAAATACTGTGGGTAGGGAACTCACTGCTTTTTCAATGGTGACTTGTTGGGCTGGTAGTTCTGTTTTTAGTCCATTGGGCTATGATTACTGTAGTTCTGTGTTTAGTCCATTGGGCTATGATTACTGTAGTTCTGTTTTTAGTCCATTGGGCTATGATTACTGTAGTTCTGTGTTTAGTCCATTGGGCTATGATTACTGTAGTTCTGTTTTTAGTCCATTGGGCTATGATTACTGTAGTTCTGTTTTTAGTCCATTGGGCTATGATTACTGTAGTTCTGTGTTTAGTCCATTGGGCTATGATTACTGTAGTTTTGTTTTTAGTCCATTGGGCTATGATTATTGTAGTTCTGTTTTTAGTCCATTGGGCTATGATTACTGTAGTTCTGTTTTTAGTCCATTGGGCTATGATTATTGTAGTTCTGTTTTTAGTCCATTGGGCTATGATTACTGTAGTTCTGTTTTTAGTCCATTAGGCTATGATTACTGTAGTTCTGTTTTTAGTCCATTGGGCTATGATTACTGTAGTTCTGTTTTTAGTCCATTGGGCTATGATTACTGTAGTTTGAGGTATGGCAGCAGCTGAACATGTGTGTATTTGTATAGTGTGGAGATTAGAACACAGTTCAGTGGACTGGGATGCTGACCAGACCAGATAATGGGTCAGCTGTTCGGGAGAGCGGCCATATTCAGCCTATCTCCCCTAAATGTTTACCCAGACTGGGGACAGGGAAAAGGGGATACCTAGTCAGTTGTATAACTGAATGTGTTTTCTGCATTGAACCCAACCCCTCTGAATCAGAGAGGTGAGGGGGGGGGGGGGGGTGTCCATGTCCTCGTTGCCCTGGGAACAGGTTGTTGTTGTTGTGGGTTAACTACCTTGCTCAAGGGATTTTTTCCCACCTTGCCGCCTTTGGGATTCGAACCAGTGTCTAGTACAGGGGTGTCAAATTCATTCCATAGAGGGCCTAGTGTCTGATGGTTTTTGGTTTTTCATTTCAATTAAGACCTAGACAACCAGGTGAGAGGAGTTCCTTACTGAGACCTAGATAACCAGGTGAGAGGAGTTCCTTACTGAGACCTAGACAACCAGGTGAGAGGAGTTCCTTACTAAGACCTAGACAACCAGGTGAGGGGAGTTCCTTACTGAGACCTAGACAACCAGGTGAGGGGAGTTCCTTACTGAGACCTAGACAACCAGGTGAGGGGAGTTCCTTACTAAGACCTAGACAACCAGGTGAGGGGAGTTCCTTACTGAGACCGAGACAACCAGGTTAGAGGAGTTCCTTACTGAGACCTAGACAACCAGGTGAGGGGAGTTCCTTACTGAGACCTAGACAACCAGGTGAGGGGAGTTCCTTACTGAGACCTAGACAACCAGGTGAGGGGAGTCCCTTACTGAGACCTAGACAACCAGGTGAGGGGAGTTCCTTACTGAGACCTAGACAACCAGGTGAGGGGAGTTCCTTACTGAGACCGAGACAACCAGGTGAGGGGAGTTCCTTACTGAGACCTAGACAACCAGGTGAGGGGAGTTCCTTACTAAGACCTAGACAACCAGGTGAGGGGAGTTCCTTACTGAGACCGAGACAACCAGGTGAGAGGAGTTCCTTACTGAGACCTAGACAACCAGGTGAGGGGAGTTCCTTACTGAGACCTAGACAACCAGGTGAGGGGAGTTCCTTACTGAGACCTAGACAACCAGGTGAGGGGAGTCCCTTACTGAGACCTAGACAACCAGGTGAGGGGAGTTCCTTACTGAGACCTAGACAACCAGGTGAGGGGAGTTCCTTACTGAGACCGAGACAACCAGGTGAGGGGAGTTCCATACTGAGACCTAGACAACCAGGTGAGGGGAGTTCCATACTGAGACCTAGACAACCAGGTGAGGGGAGTTCCTTACTGAGACCTAGACAACCAGGTGAGGGGAGTTCCTTACTGAGACCTAGACAACCAGGTGAGGTGAGTTCCTTACTGAGACCTAGACAACCAGGTGAGGGGAGTTCCTTACTGGGACCTAGACAACCAGGTGAGGGGAGTTCCTTACTGAGACCTAGACAACCAGGTGAGGGGAGTTCCTTACTGAGACCTAGACAACCAGGTGAGGGGAGTTCCTTACTAAGAATTAGACAACCAGGTGAGGGGAGTCCCTTACTGAGACCTAGACAACCAGGTGAGGGGAGTTCCTTACTGAGACCTAGACAACCAGGTGAGGGGAGTTCCTTACTGAGACCTAGACAACCAGGTGAGGGGAGTTCCTTACTGAGACCTAGACAACCAGGTGAGGGGAGTTCCTTACTGAGACCTAGACAACCAGGTGAGGGGAGTTCCTTACTGAAACCTAGACAACCAGGTGAGGGGAGTTCCTTACTGAGACCTAGACAACCAGGTGAGGGGAGTTCCTTACTGAGACCTAGACAACCAGGTGAGGGGAGTTCCTTACTGAGACCTAAACAACCAGGTGAGGGGAGTTCCTTACTGGGACCTAGACAACCAGGTGAGGGGAGTTCCTTACTGAGACCTAGACAACCAGGTGAGGGGAGTTCCTTACTGAGACCTAGACAACCAGGTGAGGGGAGTTCCTTACTGAGACCTAGACAACCAGGTGAGGGGAGTTCCTTACTGAGACCGAGACAACCAGGTGAGGAGAGTTCCTTACTGAGACCGAGACAACCAGGTGAGGGGAGTTCCTTACTGAGACCGAGACAACCAGGTGAGGGGAGTTCCTTACTGAGACCGAGACAACCAGGTGAGGGGAGTTCCTTACTGAGACCGAGACAACCAGGTGAGGGGAGTTCCTTACTGAGACCGAGACAACCAGGTGAGGGGAGTTCCTTACTGAGACCGAGACAACCAGGTGAGGAGAGTTCCTTACTGAGACCTAGACAACCAGGTGAGGGGAGTTCCTTACTGAGACCTGGACAACCAGGTGAGGGGAGTTCCTTACTGAAACCTAGACAACCAGGTGAGGGGAGTTCCTTACTGAGACCTAGACAACCAGGTGAGGGGAGTTCCTTACTGAGACCTAGACAACCAGGTGAGGAGAGTTCCTTACTGAGACCTGGACAACCAGGTGAGGGGAGTTCCTTACTGAAACCTAGACAACCAGGTGAGGGGAGTTCCTTACTGAGACCTAGACAACCAGGTGAGGAGAGTTCCTTACTGAGACCTGGACAACCAGGTGAGGGGAGTTCCTTACTGAAACCTAGACAACCAGGTGAGGGGAGTTCCTTACTGAGACCTAGACAACCAGGTGAGGAGAGTTCCTTACTGAGACCTGGACAACCAGGTGAGGGGAGTTCCTTACTGAAACCTAGACAACCAGGTGAGGAGAGTTCCTTACTGAGACCGAGACAACCAGGTGAGAGGTGTACCTTACTGAGACCTAGACAACCAGGTGAGGGGAGTTCCTTACTGAGACCTAGACAACCAGGTGAGGAGAGTTCCTTACTAATCGGTGACTTTAATTAATCAATCAAGTACAAGGGAGGAGCGAAAGCCCTCAGACACTCGGCCCTCTGTGGAATGAGTTTGACACCTGTGGACTATTGTAGCTGACCCGTATCATACTGGCTAAAGACTGCTCTCAGAGTAAGGAACCATCTTAAGTTTGGTAAACAACCATCTAATGTTGCAATTTGGGTGGACTATCCCTTTAACATGAAAAGATATAGTGATTCGTTATGAAGAAATGACTAGAGGGCTAGTGCATCTGTTTCTGTGTGAATTTCACACATATATTACGGAGAACTAAATCCTTTAACACATTTCCAAACCACAGAAACATCACGCCGCCCAACAGACGTGTTGAATTTATTTGTCCTTCTCACTCTTTAATGAAAGTGGGATTTAGGCGAGGCTGAGGAAAGGAGCACCTATAGGAGCTTAGAATATCATTGAGAAGAAGGCTGAAATACTTGGAATTAAGTAGAGTATTTTGGCAGTGAGATCTTATGATGGAGGGAGAGCTGTGGAGAGTCTGGTCTTAGGCAGCAGGGAGTTAGCAGTCAATCCTTCTCTCACTGCTGTTTGGAAATCCCTAGCAAGGATCACGTGATGCTCTTTTCCTCAGCTGCGCCTTTGCTGTATTTAAAGAATAGGTTCTTTAAGGAGAATCTAAGGCCGTTTTAATTAGACAGTTGTATTTTAACTGGATTCGTTTCATCAGTGTTGCGTTCATTTGTCATCAGTTGTAATGTTGCCGTTTTGGGGTTGAAGAGCAGGGATGGGCAACGTTGATGGGGGTGGGAACTCATCGTGAGGGACCGCAGTGGCTCCTGGGTACCATCATCCATGCACCTTGTGTATTCTATTATTTCAACTCTCAACAGTAAGACCCCGACTGAGTTCCAACAAACAATACTTGTTTTGTGTGAAATTGCCAAACCCGGTTGAAGAGGGTGGTGGTGGGTTGAAGAGGGTGGTGGTGGGTTGAAGAGGGTGGTGGTGGGTTGAAGAGGGTGGTGGTGGGTTGAAGAGGGTGGTGGTGGATTGAAGAGGGTGGTGGTGGATTGAAGAGGGTGGTGGTGGATTGAAGAGGGTGGTGGTGGATTGAAGAGGGTGGTGGTGGATTGAAGAGGGTGGTGGTGGATTGAAGAGGGTGGTGGTGGATTGAAGAGGGTGGTGGTGGTGGGTTGAAGAGGGTGGTGGTGGGGGGTTGAAGAGGGTGGTGGATTGAAGAGGGTGGTGGTGGTGGATTGAAGAGGGTGGTGGTGGTGGTGGTGGATTGAAGAGGGTGGTGGTGGTGGTGGTGGTGGTGGATTGAAGAGGGTGGTGGTGGTGGGGGGTTGAAGAGGGTGGTGGTGGTGGGGGGTTGAAGAGGGTGGTGGTGGTGGGGGGGTTGAAGAGGGTGGTGGGTTGAAGAGGGTACTGGTGGTGGGTTGAAGAGGGTGGTGGTGGAGATGGGTTGAAGAGGGTGGTGGTGGTGGGTTGAAGAGGGTGGTGGTGGTGGTGGTTTGAAGAGGGTGGTGGGGGGTTGAAGAGGGTGGTGATGGATTGAAGAGGGTGGTGGGTTGAAGAGGGTGGTGGGGGGTTTAAGAGGGTGGTGGTGGATTGAAGAGGGTGGTGGTGGGGGGTTGAAGAGGGTGGTGGTGGGTTGAAGAGGGTGGTGGTGGTGGATTGAAGATGTTGACACGCATACCTTTTCTGTCTCCTCTCCTCTTTCTGTCTCCTCTCCTCTTTTTGTCTCCTCCTCTCTTTCTCATCTTCTCTTTCTGTCTCCTCTTTCTCCTCTCTTTCTATCTCCTCTCCTCTTTCTGTCTCCTTCTCTTTCTGTCTCCGCCTCTCTTTCTCCTCTTCTCTTTCTGTCTCCTCTCCTCTTTCTCCTCTCTTTCTGTCTCCTCCTCTCTTTCTCCTCTTCTCTTTCTGTTTCCTCTCTTTCTGTCTCCTCTCCCCTTTCTGTCTCCTCTCTTTCTGTCTCCTCCTCTCTTTCTCCTCTCCCCTTTCTGTCTCCTCTCTTTCTGTCTCCTCCTCTCTTTCTCCTCTTCTCTTTCTGTCTCCTCTCTTTCTGTCTCCTCCTCTCTTTCTCCTCTTCTCTTTCTGTCTCCTCTCCTCTTTCTCCTCTCTTTCTGTCTCCTCTTCTCTTTCTGTCTCCTCTCCTCTTTCTCCTCTCTTTCTGTCTCCTCTCCTCTTTCTCCTCTCCCCTTTCTGTCTCCTCTCTTTCTCCTCTTCTCTTTCTGTCTCTTCTCTTTCTGTCTCATCCTCTCTTTCTCCTCTTCTCTTTCTGTCTCCTCCTCTCTTTCTGTCTCCTCCTCTCCATCTCCTCTTCTCTTTCTGTCTCTTCTCTTTCTGTCTCCTCTCTTTCTGTCTCCTCTCTTTCTGTCTCCTCTCCTCTTTCTCCTCTCCTCTTTCTGTCTCCTCTCCTCTCCTTTCTGTCTCCTGTTCATGATGATGAACCTGCTGTATCTTACCAGACTCCAGGCTACTCTACGTTGCTCAGCTAAGTCAATCATTCAATCCGTCCACATCTTTTTTTTGTTCACGGTACATACTCTTACTTTGGTGTCTTATAGAGGATGAGTTAGACAGTACAATACACAGTACACACAGTAAGGTAGCAGTATAGAAGCAGAAGTTAAGGGAAGCCATATGGAGTGGGTGATCTTGGCTAAGAGGGAGGGATGTGAAACTACCTGAACTGTAGTGTGTATGTGTGTGTGTGTGTGTGTGTGTGTGTGTGTGTGTGTGTGTGTGTGTGTGTGTGTGTGTGTGTGTGTGTGTGTGTGTGTGTGTGTGTGTGTGTGTGTGTGTGTGTGTGTGCGTGCGCGCTTTGCATTTGTTTTTTCTGAGTCTGTGGAGGAGGTAACCTAAGTTGAGCATTAATAGAAAATACGCAGTGAAACCTGAAAGGAGCTGGATAAATGAAAAGGTATTTCTGAATGCCAGCGTGGCTCTGAGGGAGTGGTGTGCTTTCTGCCCACTCACATATCCTCTAATCACATCAGTCCAGGGAGCTACGACCACAATCTGGTCCGACCTGCCGCACAGATGGCTCCCTATTTAGTGCAGCACACTGGTCAAAAGTAGTGCACTATATAGGGACTAGTGTTCCATTTGGGAAGCATCCCTGATCTCTGTAGTGTAGGCCATTCTCTACAGGGGTTAGAGGTCGTACATCAGGTTCGGCTGCTAGATTCATAAGGGTTATAGGCTACTGATGGTACATACCTAGGGCCGGGAATATGACCAGGATTTGACCAGCCATGACCTCATAGCTGGGTTCAGAGTTCTGCTTCGTCAGGCGACGTGGTCTGTAAGAACTGGTCCTAGCATGGCTTGGCCTTGTTTACCAGAGAGACATCAGGAAACAAGTGCTGAAACCCCTGTTCAGCTAATGGTAGGATTTGGTATGACTGACTTCCTGAGTAGGCCTATGTTAGGATTTGGTATGACTGACTTCCTGAGTAGGCCTGTGTTAGGATTTGGTATGACTGACTTCCTGAGTAGGCCTGTGTTGTGATTTGTTATGACGGATAGTGACTTCCTGAGTAGGCCTATGTTAGGATTTGGTATGATGGATAGTGACTTCCTAAGTAGGCCTATGTTAGGATTTGGTATGACTGACTTCCTGAGTAGGCCTGTGTTAGGATTTGGTATGACTGACTTCCTGAGTAGGCCTATGTTAGGATTTGGTGTGACGGATAGTGACTTCCTGAGTAGGACTATGTTAGGATTTGGTATGATGGATAGTGACTTCCTGAGTAGGCCTATGTTAGGATTTGGTGTGACAGATAGTGACTTCCTGAGTAGGCCTATGTTAGGATTTGGTATGACGGATAGGGACTTCCTGAGTAGGCCTATGTTAGGATTTGGTATGATGGATAGTGACTTCCTGAGTAGGCCTATGTTGTGATTTGTTATGACGGATAGTGACTTCCTGAGTAGGCCTGTGTTGTGATTTGTTATGACGGATAGTGACTTCCTGAGTAGGCCTATGTTAGGATTTGGTATGATGGATAGTGACTTCCTGAGTAGGCCTGTGTTGTGATTTGTTATGACGGATAGTGACTTCCTGAGTAGGCCTATGTTAGGATTTGGTATGATGGATAGTGACTTCCTGAGTAGGCCTGTGTTGTGATTTGTTATGACGGATAGTGACTTCCTGAGTAGGCCTATGTTAGGATTTGGTATGATGGATAGTGACTTCCTGAGTAGACCTATGTTAGGATTTGGTGTGACAGATAGTGACTTCCTGAGTAGGCCTATGTTAGGATTTGGTGTGACAGATAGTGACTTCCTGAGTAGGCCTATGGTAGGATTTGGTGTGACAGATAGTGACTTCCTGAGTAGGCCTATGGTAGGATTTGGTATGACGGATAGTGACTTCCTGAGTAGGCCTATGGTAGGATTTGGTATGACGGATAGTGACTTCCTGAGTAGGCCTATGGTAGGATTTGGTATGACGGATAGTGACTTCCTGAGTAGGCCTATGGTAGGATTTGGTATGACGGATAGTGACTTCCTGAGTAGGCCTATGGTAGGATTTGGTATGACTGACTTCCTGAGTAGGCCTATGGTAGGATTTGGTATGACGGATAGTGACTTCCTGAGTAGGCCTATGGTAGGATTTGGTGTGACTGACTTCCTGAGTAGGCCTATGGTAGGATTTGGTATGACGGATAGTGACTTCCTGAGTAGGCCTATGGTA
The DNA here is from genome assembly GCF_029448725.1 of Salvelinus fontinalis. Lineage (NCBI taxonomy): Eukaryota > Metazoa > Chordata > Actinopteri > Salmoniformes > Salmonidae > Salvelinus > Salvelinus fontinalis. The sequence goes on from NC_074690.1 coordinate 15,857,086, forward strand.
GGATTTGGTGTGACGGATAGTGACTTCCTGAGTAGGCCTATGGTAGGATTTGGTATGACGGATAGTGACTTCCTGAGTAGGCCTATGGTAGGATTTGGTATGACGGATAGTGACTTCCTGAGTAGGCCTATGTTAGGATTTGGTATGACGGATAGTGACTTCCTGAGTAGGCCTATGGTAGGATTTGGTATGACGGATAGGGACTTCCTGAGTAGGCCTATGGTAGGATTTGGTATGACGGATAGTGACTTCCTGAGTAGGCCTGTGTTGTGATTTGTTATGACAGATAGTGACTTCCTGAGTAGGCTTGTGTTGTGCTTTATGACGGATAGTAACTTCCTGAGTAGGCCTATGTTGTGATTTGGTATGACGGATAGTGACTTCCTGAGTAGGCCTGTGTTGTGATTTGTTATGATTGATAGTGACTTCATGAGTAGGTCTATGTTGTGATTTGTTATGATGGATAGTGACTTCCTGAGTAGGCCTATGTTGTGATTTGTTATGATGGACAGTGACTTCCTGAGTAGGCCTGTGTTGTGATTTGTTATGACGGATAGTGACTTCCTGAGTAGGCCTGTGTTGTGATTTGGTATGACGGATAGTGACTTCCTGAGTAGGCCTGTGTTGTGATTTGTTATGATTGATAGTGACTTCCTGAGTAGGCCTATGTTGTGATTTGGTATGACGGATAGTGACTTCCTGAGTAGGCCTGTGTTGTGATTTGTTATGATTGATAGTGACTTCCTGAGTAGGTCTATGTTGTGATTTGTTATGATTGATAGTGACTTCCTGAGTAGGTCTATGTTGTGATTTGGTATGACGGATAGTGACTTCCTGAGTAGGCCTGTGTTGTGATTTGTTATGATTGATAGTGACTTCCTGAGTAGGTCTATGTTGTGATTTGTTATGATTGATAGTGACTTCCTGAGTAGGCCTATGTTGTGATTTGTTATGATGGATAGTGACTTCCTGAGTAGGCCTATGTTGTGATTTGTTATGATGGATAGTGACTTCCTGAGTAGGCCTGTGTTGTGATTTGTTATGACGGATAGTGACTTCCTGAGTAGGCCTTTGTTAGGATTTGTTATGACGGATAGTGACTTCCTGAGTAGGCCTATGTTGTGATTTGTTATGACGGATAGTGACTTCCTGAGTAGGCCTATGTTGTGATTTGTTATGACGGATAGTGACTTCCTGAGTAGGCCTATGTTGTGTTATCATTGTGAGCATCCTATTCAATCTTGGTGTAGACTGGGGTGTATTCATTAGACGAAGACCGTAGCAAAACGTTTTGCAATGAAAGCGAGGGTTTCTATTAGACAAATGAAGGTGGGTCCCTCCCGTTTCATTCCGTCTGGTTCTGTTTTTTCTTCTTAGTGAATACACCCCTGGTATGCATGCTACAATGCCATGTCATGGAGTCCGGAACTCCAGCTAACAAATGTTAAAATGAACAGCAGTAGCAGAAAAGATCGAATCACTGTGTCTCTTCATGCCGGTGTTCTGATCAGTAAATCATCAACCACCAGTATGTCTCTGTCTCTGTCTCTGTTTCTGTCTCTGCGTCAGGCCTCTGTCTCTGTCTCTGCGTCGGGCCTCTGTCTCTGTGTCGGGCCTCTGTCTCTGTGTCTGTGTCGGGCCTCTGTCTCTGTCTCTGTCTCTGTGTCGGGCCTCTGTCTCTGTCTCTGTGTCGGGCCTCTGTCTCAGCCTCTGTTTGTCTGTCTATCTCCTGTCTGTCTGTCTCTCTGTCCCTGTCTCTGTCTGTCTGTCTCTCTGTCCCTGTCTCTGTCTGTCTCTCTGTCTCTGTCTCTGTGTCGCCCCTCTCTCAGCCTCTGTTTGTCTGTCTATCTCCTGTCTGTCTCTCTGTCCATGTCTCTGTCTGTCTCTCTGTCCCTGTCTCTGTCTGTCTGTCTCTCTGTCCCTGTCTCTGTGTCGGGCCTCTGGCTCAGCCTCTGTTTGTCTGTCTGTCTGTCTCCTGTCTGTCTCTCTGTCCCTGTCTCTGTCTGTCTGTCTCTCTGTCCCTGTCTCTGTCTGTCTCTCTGTCCCTGTCTCTGTCTGTCTGCAGGTCTACTTGGGCCATTTTCTTCCCTAAGGGAATGAATAAAACCAGTACAATAAGTACTGATCAACATGGAACCTGTGTGGACATTTTGTCATAGTCTGTTCAATTAGCTGAATAATGACTGTACTGTTTTCCATTGCTGTTCAATTGGAATCGCCTATTGGATAGTTGGTCATTCTGTCAAATCAATCAAATGAATTTATAAAGCCTTTTATAAAGGCCTTTAAATCAGAGGTTGTCACAATGTGCCCCATAAAGTAAACTATCAATCAATTTCCGCTAACTACTTTACAACAATTGTGATTCAAACCGAAAATATTTCAAGAAGTGGAGGAGCTTCGCCTCAATATCCAATAACAATGTCCGGAAGATGTCTATGTTTCATGTACAATGCCACGAAAACTGCATTCTCGCCTTGATAAGGGTCTTATTCACTAGACACCAAATATAAAACGGACCGGAACAGGAAGGGACTGACAGAACTTGTCCAATAATAAACACTAGTGTTAGTTTTAAAGTTACAAAAAAATTTGCAATGTTTTAGTACGGTATGCACTAAAGAATTACATTCCTGATTTGCAAGTTATTCATTCAACTGTTCCAGTACCACTGTACCCATCAAGTCATTTCCAGTCCCTATGTAACCCAACAGGAGATGTTATGTTTCCTGCCCGGACAACACTTCCCCACTTCACTCTGGGCTAATGAGGCCATTTGTCTTCTGATGACTAAGAGAATGTGCTTGTCACTGCATTACCTGTTCGGTTCCCCGTGGCCTCCAATAGAAGACGTTGTCATTAATATTCTTCAAGGCAACAACGTTTTCTTTTAAATCCTTGGCTCGGTTTGGTGTGTGGGGAGATGTGTGTGTGTGTGGGGAGATGTGTGTGTGTGTGTGTGTGTGGGGAGATGTGTGTGTGTGTGTGGGGGGGGGGGGGGGAGATGTGTGGGGAGATGTGTGTGTGTGTGGGGAGATGTGTGTGTGTGTGTGCGGAGATGTGTGTGTGTGTGTGTGTGCGGAGATGTGTGTGTGTGTGTGCGGTGATGTGTGTGTGTGTGTGTGTGTGTGTGTGTGTGGGGAGATGTGTGTGTATGTGTGTGTGTGTGTGGGGGGGGGGGGGGGGGGAGATGTGTGTGGGGAGATGTGTGTGTGTGTGTGCGGAGATGTGTGTGTGGGGTGTGGTGTGGGGTGCGGTGTGTGTGTGTGTGTGTGGGGTGTGGTGTGTGTGTGTGTGTGTGTGTGGGGGGGGGGAGATGTGTGTGTGTGTGTGTGTGGGGAGATGTGTGTGTGTGTGTGTGGGGGGGGGGAGATGTGTGTGTGTGTGTGTGTGTGTGTGTGCGTGCGTGTTCCTCTCTGTGATGAATGCAGCCGTCTGCTCAGCGATGCGTCTCTCCAACAGCACCCTGGACAACGGACAAGATACATATTTTGCGTCCCTGCCTTTGACAAAGTGGGCAGTGCATATCATAGGGCGGCCTCAGCGCTAACCTTAGAAGCCCATATGCCACAAGGTGAGAGAAATTGTCATTGTTTTTGTGAGGTGTTCTGTGTTGCTGGATGTGCGTCTTGATCAATTTAGCTGAGAAAATTCCGACTTCGTCAATCTACCGCCCCAGGCGGCTGCATAGGCCGGTCCTGGCACTACCACACACAGTACCACACACACACTACCACACACACACTACCAAACACACACTACCACACGCACTACCACGCACTACCACACACTACCACACACACACACTACCACACACTACCACACACTACCACACACACACACTACTACTACACACTGCCACACGCGACTAGACACTACAACACACTACTAGACACTACAACACACTCCTAGACACTACCACACACTCCTAGACACTACCACACACTCCTAGACACTACCACACACTCCTAGACACTACCACACACTCCTAGACACTACAACACACTCCTAGACACTACAACACACTACTAGACACTACAACACACTCCTAGACACTACAACACACTCCTAGACACTACCACACACTACAACACACTCCTAGACACTACAACACACTACTAGACACTACAACACACTCCTAGACACTACAACACACTCCTAGACATTACAACACACTCCTAGACACTACAACACACTACTAGACACTACAACACACTCCTAGACACTACAACACACTCCTAGACACTACCACACACTACAACACACTCCTAGACACTACAACACACTACTAGACACTACAACACACTCCTAGACACTACCACACGCACTACCACACACTACCACACACACACACTACCACACACACACTACTACTACTACTACACACTGCCACACGCGACTAGACACTACAACACACTAGTAGACACTACCACACACTACAAGACACTCCTAGACACTACCACACACTCCTAGACACTACAACACACTACTAGACACTACAACACACTCCTAGACACTACCACACTCCTAGACACTACAACACACTACTAGACACTACAACACACTACTAGACACTACAACACACTACTAGACACTCCTAGACACTACAACACACTCCTAGACACTACAACACACTCCTAGACACTACAACACACTACACCACACTACTAGACACTACAACACACTACTAGACACTACAACACACTCCTAGACACTACTAGACACTCCTAGACACTACTAGACACTACTAGACACTACTAGACACTACTAGACACTACAACACACTACACCACACTACTAGACACTACAACACACTACTAGACACTCCTAGACACTACAACACACTCCTAGACACTACAACACACTACTAGACACTCCTAGACACTACAACACACTCCTAGACACTACAACACACTACTAGACACTCCTAGACACTACAACACACTCCTAGACACTACAACACACTACTAGACACTACAACACACTACTAGACACTACACCACACTACTAGACACTACTACACACTACTAGACACTACAACACACTCCTAGACACTACAACACACTACTAGACACTACAACACACTACTAGACACTACAACACACTACTAGACACTACACCACACTACTAGACACTACTACACACTACTAGACACTACAACACACTCCTAGACACTACAACACACTACTAGACACTACAACACACTACTAGACACTCCTAGACACTACAACACACTACTAGACACTACAACACACTACAACACACTACTAGACACTACAACACACTACTAGACACTACACCACACTACTAGACACTACACCACACTACTAGACACTACAACACACTACTAGACACTACCACACACTCCTAGACACCACAACACACTCCTAGACACTACAACACACTCCTAGACACTACTAGACACTACAACACACTACTAGACACTACAAGACACTACAACACACTACTAGACACTACAACACACTACTAGACACTACTAGACACTACAACACACTACTAGACACTACAACACACTACTAGACACTACTAGACACTACAACACACTACTAGACACTACAACACACTCCTAGACACTACTAGACACTACACCACACTCCTAGACACTACAACACACTCCTAGACACTACAACACACTCCTAGACACTACTAGACACTACACCACACTCCTAGACACTACAACACACTACTAGACACTACCACACACTCCTAGACACTACAACACACTACTAGACACTACTAGACACTACAACACACTACCACACTACACCACACTACTAGACACTACAACACACTACTAGACACTACAACACACTACTAGACACTACAACACACTACTAGACACTACTAGACACTACAACACACTACTAGACACTACTAGACACTACAACACACTACTAGACACTACAACACACTCCTAGACACTACTAGACACTACACCACACTACTAGACACTACCACACACTCCTAGACACTACAACACACTACTAGACACTACACCACACTACTAGACACTACAACACACTCCTAGACACTACAACACACTACTAGACACTACTAGACACTACAACACACTACTAGACACTACAACACACTCCTAGACACTACCACACACTCCTAGACACTACAACACACTACTAGACACTACTAGACACTACAACACACTCCTAGACACTACTAGACACTACAACACACTACTAGACATTACAACACACTACTAGACACTACAACACACTACACCACACTACCAAACAATACTACCACACACACCACTACACCACACTACCACACCCTACTACTACATACTAACACACACACCACTACACCACACTACCACACACACTACTACACACTATTACACACTACCAAACACTACTACCACACACTACTACACCACACACTACCACACACACTACCACACACACTACACACTACTACCACACAGTACCACACAGTACCACACACTACCACACACTACCACACAGTACCACACAGTACCACACAGTACCACACAGTACTACACACTACTACACACTACTACACACAGTACCACACACTACCACACAGTACCGCACACTACTACACACAGTACCACACACTACCACACACAGTACCACACACGACCACACACTACTACACCCCACTACCACACACTACCACACACTACTACACACAGTACCACACACTACCACTCACTACTACACCACACTACCACATAGTACCACATACTCCTTTACAGAAGGAATGGGTGATATAGGTTCAACACAGTGGAACGATGTTGACAACCTCCCCCAGACACAATAGAGAGTTATATCCACCAGGAGTCTTCTCATGCGTAGTGTGCCCCTCCTCCAGGAGTCTTCTCATGCGTAGTGTGCCTCTCCTCCAGGAGTCTTCTCATGCGTAGTGTGCCTCTCCTCCTCCAGGAGTCTTCTCATGCGTAGTGTGCCCCTCCTCCAGGAGTCTTCTCATGCGTAGTGTGCCCCTCCTCCAGGAGTCTTCTCATGTGTAGTGTGCCCCTCCTCCAGGAGTCTTAACATGTGTAGTGTGCCCCTCCACCAGGAGTCTTCTCATGTGTAGTGTGCCCCTCCTCCAGGAGTCTTCTCATGTGTAGTGTGCCCCTCCTCCAGGAGTCTTCTCATGTGTAGTGTGCCCCTCCTCCAGGAGTCTTCTCATGTGTAGTGTGCCCCTCCTCCAGGAGTCTTCTCATGCGTAGTGTGCCTCTCCTCCAGGAGTCTTCTCATGTGTAGTGTGCCCCTCCTCCAGGAGTCTTCTCATGTGTAGTGTGCCCCTCCTCCAGGAGTCTTCTCATGCGTAGTGTGCCCCTCCTCCAGGAGTCTTCTCATGCGTAGTGTGCCCCTCCTCCAGGAGTCTTCTCATGCGTAGTGTGCCTCTCCTCCAGGAGTCTTCTCATGTGTAGTGTGCCTCTCCTCCTCCAGGAGTCTTCTCATGCGTAGTGTGCCCCTCCTCCAGGAGTCTTCTCATGCGTAGTGTGCCCCTCCTCCAGGAGTCTTCTCATGCGTAGTGTGCCTCTCCTCCTCCAGGAGTCTTTTCACGCGTAGTGTGCCTCTCCTCCTCCAGGAGTCTTCTCATGCGTAGTGTGCCCCTCCTCCTCCAGGAGTCTTCTCATGCGTTGTGTGCCTCTCCTCCAGGAGTCTTCTCATGTGTAGTGTGCCCCTCCTCCAGGAGTCTTCTCATGCGTAGTGTGCCCCTCCTCCAGGAGTCTTCTCATGCGTAGTGTGCCCCTCCTCCAGGAGTCTTCTCATGCGTAGTGTGCCCCTCCTCCAGGAGTCTTCTCATGCGTAGTGTGCCCTTCCTCCAGGAGTCTTCTCATGCGTAGTGTGCCTCTCCTCCAGGAGTCTTCTCATGTGTAGTGTGCCTCTCCTCCTCCAGGAGTCTTCTCATGCGTAGTGTGCCCCTCCTCCAGGAGTCTTCTCATGCGTAGTGTGCCCCTCCTCCAGGAGTCTTCTCATGCGTAGTGTGCCTCTCCTCCTCCAGGAGTCTTCTCATGCGTAGTGTGCCTCTCCTCCTCCAGGAGTCTTCTCATGCGTAGTGTGCCCCTCCTCCTCCAGGAGTCTTCTCATGCGTAGTGTGCCCCTCCTCCAGGAGTCTTCTCATGCGTAGTGTGCCCCTCCTCCAGGAGTCTTCTCATGCGTAGTGTGCCTCTCCTCCTCCAGGAGTCTTCTCATGCGTAGTGTGCCTCTCCTCCTCCAGGAGTCTTCTCATGCGTAGTGTGCCTCTCCTCCTCCAGGAGTCTTCTCATGCGTAGTGTGCCCCTCCTCCAGGAGTCTTCTCATGCGTAGTGTGCCCCTCCTCCAGGAGTCTTCTCATGTGTAGTGTGCCCCTCCTCCAGGAGTCTTAACATGTGTAGTGTGCCCCTCCACCAGGAGTCTTCTCATGTGTAGTGTGCCCCTCCTCCAGGAGTCTTCTCATGTGTAGTGTGCCCCTCCTCCAGGAGTCTTCTCATGTGTAGTGTGCCCCTCCTCCAGGAGTCTTCTCATGTGTAGTGTGCCCCTCCTCCAGGAGTCTTCTCATGCGTAGTGTGCCTCTCCTCCAGGAGTCTTCTCATGTGTAGTGTGCCCCTCCTCCAGGAGTCTTCTCATGTGTAGTGTGCCCCTCCTCCAGGAGTCTTCTCATGCGTAGTGTGCCCCTCCTCCAGGAGTCTTCTCATGCGTAGTGTGCCCCTCCTCCAGGAGTCTTCTCATGCGTAGTGTGCCTCTCCTCCAGGAGTCTTCTCATGTGTAGTGTGCCTCTCCTCCTCCAGGAGTCTTCTCATGCGTAGTGTGCCCCTCCTCCAGGAGTCTTCTCATGCGTAGTGTGCCCCTCCTCCAGGAGTCTTCTCATGCGTAGTGTGCCTCTCCTCCTCCAGGAGTCTTTTCACGCGTAGTGTGCCTCTCCTCCTCCAGGAGTCTTCTCATGCGTAGTGTGCCCCTCCTCCTCCAGGAGTCTTCTCATGCGTTGTGTGCCTCTCCTCCAGGAGTCTTCTCATGTGTAGTGTGCCCCTCCTCCAGGAGTCTTCTCATGCGTAGTGTGCCCCTCCTCCAGGAGTCTTCTCATGCGTAGTGTGCCCCTCCTCCAGGAGTCTTCTCATGCGTAGTGTGCCCCTCCTCCAGGAGTCTTCTCATGCGTAGTGTGCCCCTCCTCCAGGAGTCTTCTCATGCGTAGTGTGCCTCTCCTCCAGGAGTCTTCTCATGTGTAGTGTGCCTCTCCTCCTCCAGGAGTCTTCTCATGCGTAGTGTGCCCCTCCTCCAGGAGTCTTCTCATGCGTAGTGTGCCCCTCCTCCAGGAGTCTTCTCATGCGTAGTGTGCCTCTCCTCCTCCAGGAGTCTTCTCATGCGTAGTGTGCCTCTCCTCCTCCAGGAGTCTTCTCATGCGTAGTGTGCCCCTCCTCCTCCAGGAGTCTTCTCATGCGTAGTGTGCCCCTCCTCCTCCAGGAGTCTTCTCATGCGTTGTGTGCCTCTCCTCCAGGAGTCTTCTCATGCGTAGTGTGCCTCTCCTCCTCCAGGAGTCTTCTCATGCGTAGTGTGCCCCTCCTCCTCCAGGAGTCTTCTCATGCGTAGTGTGCCCCTCCTCCTCCAGGAGTCTTCTCATGCGTAGTGTGCCCCTCCCCCAGGAGTCTTCTCATGCGTAGTGTGCCCCTCCTCCTCCAGGAGTCTTCTCATGCGTAGTGTGCCCCTCCTCCTCCAGGAGTCTTCTCATGCGTTGTGTGCCCCTCCTCCTCCAGGAGTCTTCTCATGCGTAGTGTGCCCCTCCTCCTCCAGGAGTCTTCTCATGCGTAGTGTGCCCCTCCTCCTCCAGGAGTCTTCTCATGCGTAGTGTGCCCCTCCTCCTCCAGGAGTCTTCTCATGCGTAGTGTGCCTCTCCTCCAGGAGTCTTCTCATGCGTAGTGTGCCTCTCCTCCTCCAGGAGTCTTCTCATGCGTAGTGTGCCCCTCCTCCTCCAGGAGTCTTCTCATGCGTAGTGTGCCCCTCCTCCTCCAGGAGTCTTCTCATGCGTAGTGTGCCCCTCCTCCTCCAGGAGTCTTCTCATGCGTAGTGTGCCCCTCCTCCTCCAGGAGTCTTCTCATGCGTAGTGTGCCTCTCCTCCTCCAGGAGTCTTCTCATGCGTAGTGTGCCCCTCCTCCAGGAGTCTTAACATGGGTGGGTGGGCTCTGACGGAAAGCTCATTTTGGAGCTGTCATTTCCCATTTGTGATTATTTTAGCCCTCGCTAACTGACAGAAATCACCTTGATTTCTGTCTCGTGGCTCTTTCGTCTACTCCTGGGTGGGTTTGTCTCACGACAAGTTGTCGTCACTGTCCAATTTCAGTTCTCTTGTCAGCTGAAGTGTATTGGAACCTTAGACAGCCTGTAAAGGTTTGGATGATGGTGGAATGTGTGTATATAATATATTTCTGGCTAGTAAAAGGGAGGTCATTGTAATCCTCAACCTCTACAGTTTGGATGATCACTTATTTTTTTCCAACATCACGTTTTTATAATTTGCATAAAGCGATAGGCTATCTCTTCTGATGTCATTACTGTCCTTCGGTCCAGGGTGATGAAACGCACATCATTTGGTGGGGTGCAGGGCAGAGAAAGGTCGTCAAAGAGATTGAGCCCCCACACTCATAACCACCACGTACCTTTATTAATAAACACAACGTTTCCATCTTAGTCAGGTCATACATATCATATTGTCGTTCCCCAGCTCTGTGTTGCATAGTAGAGTAACTCTGTCTCTCTGTCTGTCGTTCCCCAGCTCTGTGTTGAATAGTAGAGTAACTCTGTCTCTCTGTCTGTTGTTCCCCAGCTCTGTGTTGAATAGTAGAGTAACTCTGTCTCTCTGTCTGTCGTTCCCCAGCTCTGTGTTGAATAGTAGAGTAACTCTGTCTCTCTGTCTGTCGTTCCCCAGCTCTGTGTTGAATAGTAGAGTAACTCTGTCTCTCTGTCTGTCGTTCCCCAGCTCTGTGTTGAATAGTAGAGTAACTCTGTCTATCTCTGTTTTGTCTATCAAAATCTCTCTCTCTTTCTCTCTCTACACATCCATCCCTCCCAAACAGATGTCACAAGCTGCCGTTGGTAATTATCGCAGAGTGAACCACCATGGTCCCCATAGAACTTGACTGGGAAAGACCCCAGTAGAATTTGACTGGGGAAGACCCCCACAGAATTTTACTGGGGAATACCCTCACAGAATTTGACTGGGGAAGACCCCCACAGAACTTGACTGGGGGAAGACCCCCACATAATTTGACTGGGGGAAGACCCCCACATAATTTGACTGGGGAAGACCCTCACAGAATTTGACTGGGGAAGACCCCCACAGAATTTGACTGGGGAAGACCCCCACAGAATTTGACTGGGGAAGACCCCCACAGAATTTGACTGGGGAAGACCCCCACAGCATTTGACAGGGGAAGACCCCCACAGCATTTGACGGGGGAAGACCCCCACAGCATTTGACTTGGGGAAGACCCCCACAGAATTTGACTGGGGAAAGACCCCCACAGAATTTGACTGGGGGAAGACCTCCACAGAATTTGACTGGGGGAAGACCCCCATTGAACTTGACTGGGGAAGACCCTCATTGAACCGAGACTCAACAAGCCATTATTGTCCTTGAAGGGGCAATATATAAGTTAAGTTGAATTAAATTAAATTTACTGTAGTAATGTGTCTTCTCTCTCTCTCTCTCTCTCTCTCTCTCTCTCTCTCTCTCTCTCTCTCTCTGTCTCTGTCTCTGTCTCTCTCTGTCTCTCTCTCTCTGTCTCTCTCTCTCTGTCTCTCTCTCTGTCTCTGTCTCTGTCTCTCTGTCTCTGTCTCTCTGTCTCTGTCTCTCTCTCTCTGTCTCTCTCTCTCTACCCCTTTCTCTCTACCCCTTTCTCTCTACCCATCTCTTCTCGCTGTTCTCTCTCTCTCTGTCTCTGTCTCTCTCTCTCTGTCTCTCTCTCTCTACCCCTTTCTCTCTACCCCTTTCTCTCTACCCATCTCTTCTCGCTGTTCTCTCTCTCTCTCTCTCTTTCTCTCTCTCTACCCCTTTCTCTCTACCGATCTCTTCTCGCTTATCTTTCTCCGTCTTCTCTCTCTCTCCCCCTCACTTTCTAATATGAATCATCCCTAAGTGTTTTTGTAAATGTGTATCTTTTGAGAATACTCTAGCGGTGTCGGCTGTGAACACTAATGAGTTGACAAAGCTTTTAAGGAGGTGTTAATTAAAATAAATCACACGCGATCATCTGTCCTCCACCCAACCAAACACTGCTTCATGTGGCTCCTAATGAGAATATAATGGAATGTTCTGGAAAACCAATATGTTCTTAATGGCAGTTAAAGAGATTGTTCAGGAAAACCCACATTTTCTATACTGAACAAAAATAATAATGACAATATTTATGGCCCTGGTGGCAACACTTCTGGGCAAAGGCCTTGCAACTAACAGAGAGAGAACCTAGTGGTCCTAACACTAGGGATGTGACGATTCATTGTCATGCAAATAACCACTGTTATTGTCATAATTGTCATTTTTTTGGTTGTTAAATGGTTTGTGCTTGTAAGGCGTCTTTGAAAATGAGCTGCAACATACCTGATGAACACAACACAGCTGTGATTACATCCCTGTCTTTAAAAACGTGTGACGACCGCTTGGAACTTTTGGAAACGATGCGTCTCCTCCTGACCGTGCTGTTGTGATGGTTAAATGATGACCCTCTCCATGGAAACATGTACAACTGCTAGAGGTCTATGCTGTCAGTGTTTCAGTCAATGTTCCACGTCTTTGTTGTTCAAACACTGTGTGACCGACTTGGATTCAAACTCAGGTTTCCTGTGTACCACTCGATTGTGTTACCCTGTTGAGCTAAAAGCTACGCATTAGCTCCGGTGGAGACGACCCGTATTCAGGTCTCAGGTTACTCAACTACCTCCATTTACCACCAGCCATAAATACATACAGCAGGCCATCCACCTTTTACATCCACCCCTCTCTGTTTTACACGGATAGGAAGATAACAGGGCCTTGTTTGTATTGTGTGCTGAAGCGAGAAGGCCCCCCTGAGCGCCTTGTTCGTATTGTTGTGTCTCTGCCATTTTGAACATCTTAAGCACCTGCATTGGGCTGTACTACCAGACAGAGACAGAGACGGAGAGCGAGAGAGCGAGAGTCAGCTGTCTCTGTACACACCAGGGCCTCTCAGCTCCAACGTTACACCTTTTGGAGAGAAAAAACAGCCACCTCATCATCCGTTGTAACCAGAAAGACAAACTGAAAGCCTCTGAGTGGTTGATTGTATTAGACTAACTGCACTGCCAGTCCCATGTTGGGGTAATGACCCATGGAAATGGATTGGCTCTGTGTTGGGGTAATGACCCAGGGAAATGGATTGGCTCTGTGTTGGGGTAATGACCCAGGGAAATGGATTGGCTCTGTGTTGGGTTAATGACCCAGGGAAATGGATTGGCTCTGTGTTGGGTTAATGACCCAGGGAAATGGATTGGCTCTGTGTTGGGTTAATGACCCAGGGAAATGGATTGGCTCTGTGTTGGGTTAATGACCCAGGGAAATGGATTGGCTCTGTCCTCTGTGTTGGGGTAATGACCCAGGGAAATGGATTGGCTCTGTCCTCTGTGTTGGGGTAATGACCCAGGGAAATGGATTGGCTCTGTGTTGGGGTAATGCCCCAGGGAAATGGATTGGCTCTGTGTTGGGGTAATGACCCAGGGAAATGGATTGGCTCTGTGTTGGGGTAATGACCCAGGGAAATGGATTGGCTCTGTGTTGGGGTAATGACCCAGGGAAATGGATTGGCTCTGTGTTGGGGTAATGACCAAGGGAAATGGATTGGCTGTGTCCTCTGTGTTGGGGTAATGACCCAGGGAAATGGATTGGCTCTGTGTTGGGGAAATGACCTAGGGAAATTGATTGGCTCTGTTCTCTGTGTTGGGATAATGACCCAGGGAAATTGATTGGCTCTGTTCTCTGTGTTGGGGTAATGACCCAGGAAAATGGATTGGCTCTGTCCTCTGTGTTGGGGTAATGAGCCTAATGACCCAGGGAAATGGATTGGCTCTGTCCTCTGTGTTGGGGTAATGGCCCAGGGAAATGGAATGGCTCTGTCCTCTGTGTTGGGGTAATGGCCCAGGGAAATGCAATGGTTCTGTCCTCTGTGTTGGGGTAATTACCCAGGGAAATGGATTGGCTTTGTTCTATGTGTTGGGGTAATGACCCAGGGAAATGGATTGGCTCTGTCCTCTGTGTTGGGATAATGACGTAGGGAAATGGAATGGCTCTGTGTTGGGATAATTACGTAGGGAAATTGATTGGCTCTGTTCTCTGTGTTGGGGTAATGACCCACGGAAATGGATTGGCTCTGTCCTCTGTGTTGAGTTAATGACCCAGGGAAATGGATTGGCTCTGTCCTCTGTGTTGGGGTAAAGACCCAGGGAAATGGATTGGCTCTGTCCTCTGTGTTGAGGTAATGACCCAGGGAAATGGATTGGCTCTGTCCTCTGTGTTTAGGTAATGACCCAGGGAAATGGATTGGCTCTGTCCTCTGTGTTGGGGTAAACACCCAGGGAAATTGAATGGTTCTGTCCTCTGTGTTGGGGTAATGACCCAGGGAACTGGAATGACTCTGTCCTCTGTGTTGAGGTAATGACCCAGGGAAATGGATTGGTTCTGTCTTCTGTGTTGGGGTAATGGTCCAGGGAAATGGAATGGCTCTGTGTTGGGGTAATGACCCAGGGAAATGGATTGGCTCTGTCCTCTGTGTTGAGGTAATGACCCAGGGAACTGGAATGGCTCTGTCCACTGTGTTTGGGTAATGACCCAGGGAAATGGAATGGCTCTGTGTTGGGGTAATGACCCAGGGAAATGGATTGGCTCTGTGTTGGGTTAATGACCCAGGGAAATGGATTGGCTCTGTCCTCTGTGTTGGGGTAATGACCCAGGGAAATGGATTGGCTCTGTCCTCTGTGTTGGGGTAATGACCCGGGGAAATGGATTGGCTCTGTGTTTGGGTATTGACCCAGGGAAATGGATTTGCTCTGTGTTGGGGTATTGACCCAGGGAAATGGATTGGCTCTGTGTTGGGGTAATGACCCAGGGAAATGGATTGGCTCTGTGTTGGGGTAATGACCCAGGGAAATGGATTGGCTCTGTTCTCTGTGTTGGGGTAATGACCCAGGGAAATGGATTGGCTCTGTCCTCTGTGTTGAGTTAATGACCCAGGGAAATGGATTGGCTCTGTCCTCTGTGTTGGGGTAAAGACCCAGGGAAATGGATTGGCTCTTTCCTCTGTGTTGAGGTAATGACCCAGGGAAATGGATTGGCTCTGTGTTGGGGTAATGACCCAGGGAAATGGATTGGCTCTGTGTTGGGGTAATGACCCAGGGAAATGGATTGGCTCTGTGTTGGGGTAATGACCCAGGGAAATGGATTGGCTCTGTGTTGGGGTAATGACCCAGGGAAATGGATTGGCTCTGTCCTCTGTGTTGGGGTAATGACCCAGGGAAATGGATTGGCTCTGTGTTGGGGTAATGACCCAGGGAAATTGATTGGCTCTGTTCTCTGTGTTGGGATAATGACCCAGGGAAATTGATTGGCTCTGTTCTCTGTGTTGGGGTAATGACCCAGGAAAATGGATTGGCTCTGTCCTCTGTGTTGGGGTAATGACCCTAATGACCCAAGGAAATGGATTGGCTCTGTCCTCTGTGTTGGGGTAATGACCCAGGTAAATGGATTGGCTCTGTTCTATGTGTTGGGGTAATGACCCAGGGAAATGGATTGGCTCTGTTCTATGTGTTGGGGTAATGACCCAGGGAAATGGATTGGCTCTGTCCTCTGTGTTGGGATAATGACCTAGGGAACTGGAATGGCTCTGTGTTGGGATAATGACGTAGGGAAATTGATTGGCTCTGTTCTCTGTGTTGGGGTAATGACCCAGGGAAATGGATTGTCTCTGTCCTCTGTGTTGGGGTAATGACCCAAGGAAATGGATTGGCTCTGTTCTCTGTGTTGGGGTAATGACCCAGGGAAATGGATTGGCTCTGTCCTCTGTGTTGGGGTAATGACCCAGGGAAATGGATTGGCTCTGTTCTCTGTGTTGGGGTAATGACCCAGGGAAATGGATTGGCTCTGTCCTCTGTGTTGGGGTAATGACCCAGGGAAATGGATTGGCTCTGTTCTCTGTGTTGGGGTAATGACCCAGGGAAATGGATTGGCTCTGTCCTCTGTGTTGGGGTAATGACCCAGGGGAATGGATTGGCTCTGTCCTCTGTGTTGAGGTAATGACCCAGGGAAATGGAATGGCTCTGTGTTGGGGTAATGACCTAGGGAAATGGATTGGCTCTGTCCTCTGTGTTGAGGTAATGGCCCAGGGAAATGGAATTGCTCTGTGTTGGGGTAATGACCTAGGGAAATGGAATGGCTCTGTGTTGGGGTAATGACCCAGGGATCTGGAATGGCTCTGTACTCTGTGTTGGGGTAAAGACCCAGGGAACTGGATTGGCTCTGTCCTCTGTGTTGAGGTAATGACCCAGGGAAATGGAATGGCTCTGTGTTGGGGTAATTACCTAGGGAACTGGATTGGCTCTGTCCTCTGTGTTGGGGTAATGACCCAGGGAAATGGATTGGCTCTGTGTTGGGGTAATGACCCAGGGAAATGGATTGGCTCTGTCCTCTGTGTTGGGATAATGACCTAGGGAACTGGAATGGCTCTGTGTTGGGATAATGACGTAGGGAAATTGATTGGCTCTGTTCTCTGTGTTGGGGTAATGACCCAGGGAAATGGATTGTCTCTGTCCTCTGTGTTGGGGTAATGACCCAAGGAAATGGATTGGCTCTGTTCTCTGTGTTGGGGTAATGACCCAGGGAAATGGATTGGCTCTGTCCTCTGTGTTGGGGTAATGACCCAGGGAAATGGATTGGCTCTGTTCTCTGTGTTGGGGTAATGACCCAGGGAAATGGATTGGCTCTGTCCTCTGTGTTGGGGTAATGACCCAGGGAAATGGATTGGCTCTGTTCTCTGTGTTGGGGTAATGACCCAGGGAAATGGATTGGCTCTGTCCTCTGTGTTGGGGTAATGACCCAGGGGAATGGATTGGCTCTGTCCTCTGTGTTGAGGTAATGACCCAGGGAAATGGAATGGCTCTGTGTTGGGGTAATGACCTAGGGAAATGGATTGGCTCTGTCCTCTGTGTTGAGGTAATGGCCCAGGGAAATGGAATTGCTCTGTGTTGGGGTAATGACCTAGGGAAATGGAATGGCTCTGTGTTGGGGTAATGACCCAGGGATCTGGAATGGCTCTGTACTCTGTGTTGGGGTAAAGACCCAGGGAACTGGATTGGCTCTGTCCTCTGTGTTGAGGTAATGACCCAGGGAAATGGAATGGCTCTGTGTTGGGGTAATTACCTAGGGAACTGGATTGGCTCTGTCCTCTGTGTTGGGGTAATGACCCAGGGAAATGGATTGGCTCTGTGTTGGGGTAATGACCCAGGGAAATGGATTGGCTCTGTCCTCTGTGTTGGGGTAATGACCCAGGGAAATGGATTGGCTCTGTGTTGGGGTAATGACCCAGGGAAATTGATTGGCTCTGTTCTCTGTGTTGGGATAATGACCCAGGGAAATTGATTGGCTCTGTTCTCTGTGTTGGGGTAATGACCCAGGAAAATGGATTGGCTCTGTCCTCTGTGTTGGGGTAATGACCCTAATGACCCAGGGAAATGGATTGGCTCTGTCCTCTGTGTTGGGGTAATGACCCAGGTAAATGGATTGGCTCTGTTCTATGTGTTGGGGTAATGACCCAGGGAAATGGATTGGCTCTGTTCTATGTGTTGGGGTAATGACCCAGGGAAATGGATTGGCTCTGTCCTCTGTGTTGGGATAATGACCTAGGGAACTGGAATGGCTCTGTGTTGGGATAATGACGTAGGGAAATTGATTGGCTCTGTTCTCTGTGTTGGGGTAATGACCCAGGGAAATGGATTGTCTCTGTCCTCTGTGTTGGGGTAATGACCCAAGGAAATGGATTGGCTCTGTTCTCTGTGTTGGGGTAATGACCCAGGGAAATGGATTGGCTCTGTCCTCTGTGTTGGGGTAATGACCCAGGGAAATGGATTGGCTCTGTTCTCTGTGTTGGGGTAATGACCCAGGGAAATGGATTGGCTCTGTCCTCTGTGTTGGGGTAATGACCCAGGGAAATGGATTGGCTCTGTTCTCTGTGTTTGGGTAATGACCCAGGGAAATGGATTGGCTCTGTCCTCTGTGTTGGGGTAATGACCCAGGGGAATGGATTGGCTCTGTCCTCTGTGTTGAGGTAATGACCCAGGGAAATGGAATGGCTCTGTGTTGGGGTAATGACCTAGGGAAATGGATTGGCTCTGTCCTCTGTGTTGAGGTAATGGCCCAGGGAAATGGAATTGCTCTGTGTTGGGGTAATGACCTAGGGAAATGGAATGGCTCTGTGTTGGGGTAATGACCCAGGGATCTGGAATGGCTCTGTACTCTGTGTTGGGGTAAAGACCCAGGGAACTGGATTGGCTCTGTCCTCTGTGTTGAGGTAATGACCCAGGGAAATGGAATGGCTCTGTGTTGGGGTAATTACCTAGGGAACTGGATTGGCTCTGTCCTCTGTGTTGGGGTAATGACCCAGGGAAATGGATTGGTTCTGTCCTCTGTGTTGGGGTAATGGCCCAGGGAAATGGATTGGCTCTGTCCTCTGTGTTGGGATAATGACCTAGGGAAATGGAATGGCGCTGTGTTGGGATAATGACGTAGGGAAATTGATTGGCTCTGTTCTCTGTGTTGGGGTAATGACCCAGGGAAATGGATTGGCTCTGTCCTCTGTGTTGGGGTAATGACCCAGGGAAATGGATTGGCTCTGTCCTCTGTGTTGAGGTAATGACCCAGGGAAATGGAATGGCTCTGTGTTGGGGTAATGACCCAGGGAAATGGATTGGCTCTGTCCTCTGTGTTGGGGTAATGACCCAGGGAAATGGATTGGCTCTGTGTTGGGGTAATGACCCAGGGAAATTGATTGGCTCTGTTCTCTGTGTTGGGATAATGACCCTAACGACCCAGGGAAATGGATTGTCTCTGTCCTCTGTGTTGGGGTAATGACCCAGGGAAATGGATTGGCTCTGTTCTATGTGTTGGGGTAATGACCCAGGGAAATGGATTGGCTCTGTTCTCTGTGTTGGGATAATGACCTAGGGAAATGGAATGGCTCTGTGTTGGGATAATGACGTTGGGAAATTGATTGGCTCTGTTCTCTGTGTTGGGGTAATGACCCAGGGAAATGGATTGGCTCTGTCCTCTGTGTTGGGGTAATGACCCAGGGAAATGGATTGGCTCTGTCCTCTGTGTTGGGATAATGACCTAGGGAAATGGAATGGCTCTGTGTTGGGATAATGACGTAGGGAAATTGATTGGCTCTGTTCTCTGTGTTGGGGTAATGACCCAGGGAAATGGATTGGCTCTGTCCTCTGTGTTGGGGTAATGACCCAGGGAAATGGATTGGCTCTGTCCTCTGTGTTGGGATAATGACCCAGGGAAATGGATTGGCTCTGTGTTGGGGTAATGACCCAGGGAAATGGATTGGCTCTGTGTTGGGGTAATGACCCAGGGAAATGGATTGGCTCTGTGTTGGGGTAATGACCCAGGGAAATGGATTGGCTCTGTCCTCTGTGTTGGGGTAATGACCCAGGGAAATGGATTGGCTCTGTGTTGGGGTAATGACCCAGGGAAATTGATTGGCTCTGTTCTCTGTGTTGGGATAATGACCCAGGGAAATTGATTGGCTCTGTTCTCTGTGTTGGGGTAATGACCCAGGAAAATGGATTGGCTCTGTCCTCTGTGTTGGGGTAATGACCCTAATGACCCAGGGAAATGGATTGGCTCTGTCCTCTGTGTTGGGGTAATGACCCAGGTAAATGGATTGGCTCTGTTCTATGTGTTGGGGTAATGACCCAGGGAAATGGATTGGCTCTGTTCTATGTGTTGGGGTAATGACCCAGGGAAATGGATTGGCTCTGTCCTCTGTGTTGGGATAATGACCTAGGGAAATGGAATGGCTCTGTGTTGGGATAATGACGTAGGGAAATTGATTGGCTCTGTTTTCTGTGTTGGGGTAATGACCCAGGGAAATGGATTGTCTCTGTCCTCTGTGTTGGGGTAATGACCCAAGGAAATGGATTGGCTCTGTTCTCTGTGTTGGGGTAATGACCCAGGGAAATGGATTGGCTCTGTCCTCTGTGTTGGGGTAGTGACCCAGGGAAATGGATTGGCTCTGTTCTCTGTGTTGGGGTAATGACCCAGGGAAATGGATTGGCTCTGTCCTCTGTGTTGGGGTAATGACCCAGGGAAATGGATTGGCTCTGTTCTCTGTGTTGGGGTAATGACCCAGGGAAATGGATTGGCTCTGTCCTCTGTGTTGGGGTAATGACCTAGGGGAATGGATTGGCTCTGTCCTCTGTGTTGAGGTAATGACCCAGGGAAATGGAATGGCTCTGTGTTGGGGTAATGACCTAGGGAAATGGATTGGCTCTGTCCTCTGTGTTGAGGTAATGGCCCAGGGAAATGGAATTGCTCTGTGTTGGGGTAATGACCTAGGGAAATGGAATGGCTCTGTGTTGGGGTAATGACCCAGGGATCTGGAATGGCTCTGTACTCTGTGTTGGGGTAAAGACCCAGGGAACTGGATTGGCTCTGTCCTCTGTGTTGAGGTAATGACCCAGGGAAATGGAATGGCTCTGTGTTGGGGTAATTACCTAGGGAAATGGATTGGCTCTGTCCTCTGTGTTGAGGTAATGACCCAGGGAAATGGATTGGCTCTGTCCTCTGTGTTGAGGTAATGACCTAGGGAAATGGAATGGCTCTGTGTTGGGGTAATGACCCAGGGATCTGGAATGGCTCTGTCCTCTGTGTTGGGGTAAAGACCCAGGGAACTGGAATGGCTCTGTGTTGGGGTAATGACCTAGGGAAATGGAATGGCTCTGTGTTGGGGTAATGACCCAGGGATCTGGAATGGCTCTGTACTCTGTGTTGGGGTAAAGACCCAGGGAACTGGATTGGCTCTGTCCTCTGTGTTGAGGTAATGACCCAGGGAAATGGAATGGCTCTGTGTTGGGGTAATTACCTAGGGAAATGGATTGGCTCTGGCCTCTGTGTTGAGGTAATGGCCCAGGGAAATGGAATTGCTCTGTGTTGGGGTAATGACCTAGGGAAATGAAATGGCTCTGTGTTGGGGTAATGACCCAGGGATCGGGAATGGCTCTGTACTCTGTGTTGGGGTAAAGACCCAGGGAACTGGATTGGCTCTGTCCTCTGTGTTGGGGTAATGACCCAGGGAAATGGATTGGTTCTGTCCTCTGTGTTGGGGTAATGGCCCAGGGAAATGGATTGGCTCTGTCCTCTGTGTTGGGATAATGACCTAGGGAAATGGAATGGCGCTGTGTTGGGATAATGACGTAGGGAAATTGATTGGCTCTGTTCTCTGTGTTGGGGTAATGACCCAGGGAAATGGATTGGCTCTGTCCTCTGTGTTGAGATAATGACCCAGGGAAATGGATTGGCTCTGTCCTCTGTGTTGGGGTAAAGACCCAGGGAAATGGATTGGCTCTGTCCTCTGTGTTGAGGAAATGACCCAGGGAAATGGATTGGATCTGTTCTCTGTGTTGGGGTAATGACCCAGGGAAATGGATTGGCTCTGTCCTCTGTGTTGGGGTAATGACCCAGGGAAATGGATTGGCTCTGTCCTCTGTGTTGAGGTAATGACCCAGGGAAATGGAATGGCTCTGTGTTGGGGTAATGACCCAGGGAAATGGATTGGCTCTGTCCTCTGTGTTGGGGTAATGACCCAGGGAAACGGATTGGCTCTGTGTTGGGGTAATGACCCAGGGAAATTGATTGGCTCTGTTCTCTGTGTTGGGATAATGACCCTAATGACCCAGGGAAATGGATTGTCTCTGTCCTCTGTGTTGGGGTAATGACCCAGGGAAATGGATTGGCTCTGTTCTATGTGTTGGGGTAATGACCCAGGGAAATGGATTGGCTCTGTTCTCTGTGTTGGGATAATGACCTAGGGAAATGGAATGGCTCTGTGTTGGGATAATGACGTTGGGAAATTGATTGGCTCTGTTCTCTGTGTTGGGGTAATGACCCAGGGAAATGGATTGGCTCTGTCCTCTGTGTTGGGGTAATGACCCAGGGAAATGGATTGGATCTGTTCTCTGTGTTGGGGTAATGACCCAGGGAAATGGATTGGCTCTGTCCTCTGTGTTGGGGTAATGACCCAGGGAAATGGATTGGCTCTGTCCTCTGTGTTGAGGTAATGACCCAGGGAAATGGAATGGCTCTGTGTTGGGGTAATGACCCAGGGAAATGGATTGGCTCTGTCCTCTGTGTTGGGGTAATGACCCAGGGAAATGGATTGGCTCTGTGTTGGGGTAATGACCCAGGGAAATTGATTGGCTCTGTTCTCTGTGTTGGGATAATGACCCTAATGACCCAGGGAAATGGATTGTCTCTGTCCTCTGTGTTGGGGTAATGACCCAGGGAAATGGATTGGCTCTGTTCTATGTGTTGGGGTAATGACCCAGGGAAATGGATTGGCTCTGTTCTCTGTGTTGGGATAATGACCTAGGGAAATGGAATGGCTCTGTGTTGGGATAATGACGTTGGGAAATTGATTGGCTCTGTTCTCTGTGTTGGGGTAATGACCCAGGGAAATGGATTGGCTCTGTCCTCTGTGTTGGGGTAATGACCCAGGGAAATGGATTGGCTCTGTCCTCTGTGTTGGGATAATGACCTAGGGAAATGGAATGGCTCTGTGTTGGGATAATGACGTAGGGAAATTGATTGGCTCTGTTCTCTGTGTTGGGGTAATGACCCAGGGAAATGGATTGGCTCTGTCCTCTGTGTTGGGGTAATGACCCAGGGAAATGGATTGGCTCTGTCCTCTGTGTTGGGATAATGACCCAGGGAAATGGATTGGCTCTGTGTTGGGGTAATGACACAGGGAAATGGATTGGCTCTGTGTTGGGGTAATGACCCAGGGAAATGGATTGGCTCTGTGTTGGGGTAATGACCCAGGGAAATGGATTGGCTCTGTCCTCTGTGTTGGGGTAATGACCCAGGGAAATGGATTGGCTCTGTGTTGGGGTAATTACCCAGGGAAATTGATTGGCTCTGTTCTCTATGTTGGGATAATGACCCAGGGAAATTGATTGGCTCTGTTCTCTGTGTTGGGGTAATGACCCAGGAAAATGGATTGGCTCTGTCCTCTGTGTTGGGGTAATGACCCTAATGACCCAGGGAAATGGATTGGCTCTGTCCTCTGTGTTGGGGTAATGACCCAGGTAAATGGATTGGCTCTGTTCTATGTGTTGGGGTAATGACCCAGGGAAATGGATTGGCTCTGTTCTATGTGTTGGGGTAATGACCCAGGGAAATGGATTGGCTCTGTCCTCTGTGTTGGGATAATGACCTAGGGAAATGGAATGGCTCTGTGTTGGGATAATGACGTAGGGAAATTGATTGGCTCTGTTCTCTGTGTTGGGGTAATGACCCAGGGAAATGGATTGTCTCTGTCCTCTGTGTTGGGGTAATGACCCAAGGAAATGGATTGGCTCTGTTCTCTGTGTTGGGGTAATGACCCAGGGAAATGGATTGGCTCTGTCCTCTGTGTTGGGGTAATGACCCAGGGAAATGGATTGGCTCTGTTCTCTGTGTTGGGGTAATGACCCAGGGAAATGGATTGGCTCTGTCCTCTGTGTTGGGGTAATGACCTAGGGGAATGGATTGGCTCTGTCCTCTGTGTTGAGGTAATGACCCAGGGAAATGGAATGGCTCTGTGTTGGGGTAATGACCTAGGGAAATGGATTGGCTCTGTCCTCTGTGTTGAGGTAATGGCCCAGGGAAATGGAATTGCTCTGTGTTGGGGTAATGACCTAGGGAAATGGAATGGCTCTGTGTTGGGGTAATGACCCAGGGATCTGGAATGGCTCTGTACTCTGTGTTGGGGTAAAGGCCCAGGGAACTGGATTGGCTCTGTCCTCTGTGTTGAGGTAATGACCCAGGGAAATGGAATGGCTCTGTGTTGGGGTAATGACCTAGGGAAATGGAATGGCTCTGTGTTGGGGTAATGACCCAGGGATCGGGAATGGCTCTGTACTCTGTGTTGGGGTAAAGACCCAGGGAAATGGATTGGCTCTGTCCTCTGTGTTGGGGTAATGACCCAGGGAAATGGATTGGCTCTGTCCTCTGTGACTGGGTAATGGCCCAGGGAAATGGATTGGCTCTGTCCTCTGTGTTGGGATAATGACCTAGGGAAATGGAATGGCGCTGTGTTGGGGTAATGACCCAGGGATCTGGAATGGCTCTGTCCTCTGTGTTGGGGTAATGGCCCAGGGAAATGGAATGGCTCTGTCCTCTGTGTTGGGGTAATGGCCCAGGGAAATGGAATGGTTCTGTTCTATGTGTTGGGGTAATGACCCAGGGAAATGGATTGGCTCTGTTCTATGTGTTGGGGTAATGACCCAGGGAAATGGATTGGCTCTGTCCTCTGTGTTGGGATAATGACCCAGGGAAATGGATTGGCTCTGTTCTATGTGTTGGGGTAATGACCCAGGGAAATGGATTGGCTCTGTCCTCTGTGTTGGGATAATGACCCAGGGAAATGGAATGGCTCTGTGTTGGGATAATGACGTAGGGAAATTGATTGGCTCTGTTCTCTGTGTTTGGGTAATGACCCAGGGAAATGGATTGGCTCTGTCCTCTGTGTTGGGGTAATGACCCAGGGAAATGGATTGGCTCTGTTCTCTGTGTTGGGGTAATGACCCAGGGAACTGGAATGGCTCTTTCCTCTGTGTTGGGGTAATGACCCAGGGAAATGGATTGGCTCTGTCCTCTGTGTTGGGGTAATGACCCAGGGAAATGGATTGGCTCTGTTCTCTGTGTTGGGGTAATGACCCAGGGAAATGGATTGGCTCTGTCCTCTGTGTTGGGGTAATGACCCAGGGAAATGGATTGGCTCTGTCCTCTGTGTTGAGGTAATGACCCAGGGAAATGGAATGGCTCTGTGTTGGAGTAATGACCTAGGGAAATGGATTGGCCTTGTCCTCTGTGTTGAGGTAATGGCCCAGGGAAATGGAATGGCTCTTTAATGGGGTAATGACCTAGGGAAATGGAATGGCTCTGTGTTGGGGTAATGACCCAGGGATCAGGAATGGCTCTGTGCTCTGTGTTGGGGTAAAGACCCAGGGAACTGGAATGGCTCTGTCCTCTGTGTTGGGGTAATGACCCAGGGAAATGGAATGGTTCTGTCCTCTGTTTTGGGGTAATGACCCTGTGAAATGGATTGGCTCTGTCCTCTGTGTTGAGGTAATGACCCAGGGAAATGGAATGGCTCTGTCCTCTGTGTTGGGGTAATGACCCGGGGAAATGGAATGGCTCTGTCGTCTGTGTTGGGGTAATGACCCAGGGAAATGGATTGGTTCTGTCCTCTGTGTTGAGGCAATGACCCAGGGAAATGGAATAGCTCTTTGTTGGGGTAATGACCTAGGGAAATGGAATGGCTCTGTGTTGGGGTAATGACCCAGGGATCTGGAATGGTTCTGTCCTCTGTGTTGGGGTAATGGCCCAGGGAAATGGAATGGCTCTGTCCTCTGTGTTGGGGTAATGGCCCAGGGAAATGGAATGACTCTGTCCTCTGTGTTGGGGTAATTACCCAGGGAAATGGATTGGCTTTGTTCTATGTGTTGGGGTAATGACCCAGGGAAATGGATTGGCTCTGTTCTATGTGTTGGGGTAATGACCCAGGGAAATGGATTGGCTCTGTCCTCTGTGTTGGGATAATGACCTAGGGAAATGGAATGGCTCTGTGTTGGGATAATTACGTAGGGAAATTGATTGGCTCTGTTCTCTGTGTTGGGGTAATGATCCACGGAAATGGATTGGCTCTGTCCTCTGTGTTGGGGTAAAGACCCAGGGAAATGGATTGGCTCTGTCCTCTGTGTTGAGGTAATGACACAGGGAAATGGATTGGCTCTGTGTTGGGGTAATGACCCAGGGAAATGGATTGGCTCTGTGTTGGGGTAATGACCCAGGGAAATGGATTGGCTCTGTCCTCTGTGTTGGGGTAATGACCCAGGGAAATGGATTGGCTCTGTGTTGGGGTAATTACCCAGGGAAATTGATTGGCTCTGTTCTCTATGTTGGGATAATGACCCAGGGAAATTGATTGGCTCTGTTCTCTGTGTTGGGGTAATGACCCAGGAAAATGGATTGGCTCTGTCCTCTGTGTTGGGGTAATGACCCTAATGACCCAGGGAAATGGATTGGCTCTGTCCTCTGTGTTGGGGTAATGACCCAGGTAAATGGATTGGCTCTGTTCTATGTGTTGGGGTAATGACCCAGGGAAATGGATTGGCTCTGTTCTATGTGTTGGGGTAATGACCCAGGGAAATGGATTGGCTCTGTCCTCTGTGTTGGGATAATGACCTAGGGAAATGGAATGGCTCTGTGTTGGGATAATGACGTAGGGAAATTGATTGGCTCTGTTCTCTGTGTTGGGGTAATGACCCAGGGAAATGGATTGTCTCTGTCCTCTGTGTTGGGGTAATGACCCAAGGAAATGGATTGGCTCTGTTCTCTGTGTTGGGGTAATGACCCAGGGAAATGGATTGGCTCTGTCCTCTGTGTTGGGGTAATGACCCAGGGAAATGGATTGGCTCTGTTCTCTGTGTTGGGGTAATGACCCAGGGAAATGGATTGGCTCTGTCCTCTGTGTTGGGGTAATGACCTAGGGGAATGGATTGGCTCTGTCCTCTGTGTTGAGGTAATGACCCAGGGAAATGGAATGGCTCTGTGTTGGGGTAATGACCTAGGGAAATGGATTGGCTCTGTCCTCTGTGTTGAGGTAATGGCCCAGGGAAATGGAATTGCTCTGTGTTGGGGTAATGACCTAGGGAAATGGAATGGCTCTGTGTTGGGGTAATGACCCAGGGATCTGGAATGGCTCTGTACTCTGTGTTGGGGTAAAGGCCCAGGGAACTGGATTGGCTCTGTCCTCTGTGTTGAGGTAATGACCCAGGGAAATGGAATGGCTCTGTGTTGGGGTAATGACCTAGGGAAATGGAATGGCTCTGTGTTGGGGTAATGACCCAGGGATCGGGAATGGCTCTGTACTCTGTGTTGGGGTAAAGACCCAGGGAAATGGATTGGCTCTGTCCTCTGTGTTGGGGTAATGACCCAGGGAAATGGATTGGCTCTGTCCTCTGTGACTGGGTAATGGCCCAGGGAAATGGATTGGCTCTGTCCTCTGTGTTGGGATAATGACCTAGGGAAATGGAATGGCGCTGTGTTGGGGTAATGACCCAGGGATCTGGAATGGCTCTGTCCTCTGTGTTGGGGTAATGGCCCAGGGAAATGGAATGGCTCTGTCCTCTGTGTTGGGGTAATGGCCCAGGGAAATGGAATGGTTCTGTTCTATGTGTTGGGGTAATGACCCAGGGAAATGGATTGGCTCTGTTCTATGTGTTGGGGTAATGACCCAGGGAAATGGATTGGCTCTGTCCTCTGTGTTGGGATAATGACCCAGGGAAATGGATTGGCTCTGTTCTATGTGTTGGGGTAATGACCCAGGGAAATGGATTGGCTCTGTCCTCTGTGTTGGGATAATGACCCAGGGAAATGGAATGGCTCTGTGTTGGGATAATGACGTAGGGAAATTGATTGGCTCTGTTCTCTGTGTTTGGGTAATGACCCAGGGAAATGGATTGGCTCTGTCCTCTGTGTTGGGGTAATGACCCAGGGAAATGGATTGGCTCTGTTCTCTGTGTTGGGGTAATGACCCAGGGAACTGGAATGGCTCTTTCCTCTGTGTTGGGGTAATGACCCAGGGAAATGGATTGGCTCTGTCCTCTGTGTTGGGGTAATGACCCAGGGAAATGGATTGGCTCTGTTCTCTGTGTTGGGGTAATGACCCAGGGAAATGGATTGGCTCTGTCCTCTGTGTTGGGGTAATGACCCAGGGAAATGGATTGGCTCTGTCCTCTGTGTTGAGGTAATGACCCAGGGAAATGGAATGGCTCTGTGTTGGAGTAATGACCTAGGGAAATGGATTGGCCTTGTCCTCTGTGTTGAGGTAATGGCCCAGGGAAATGGAATGGCTCTTTAATGGGGTAATGACCTAGGGAAATGGAATGGCTCTGTGTTGGGGTAATGACCCAGGGATCAGGAATGGCTCTGTGCTCTGTGTTGGGGTAAAGACCCAGGGAACTGGAATGGCTCTGTCCTCTGTGTTGGGGTAATGACCCAGGGAAATGGAATGGTTCTGTCCTCTGTTTTGGGGTAATGACCCTGTGAAATGGATTGGCTCTGTCCTCTGTGTTGAGGTAATGACCCAGGGAAATGGAATGGCTCTGTCCTCTGTGTTGGGGTAATGACCCGGGGAAATGGAATGGCTCTGTCGTCTGTGTTGGGGTAATGACCCAGGGAAATGGATTGGTTCTGTCCTCTGTGTTGAGGCAATGACCCAGGGAAATGGAATAGCTCTTTGTTGGGGTAATGACCTAGGGAAATGGAATGGCTCTGTGTTGGGGTAATGACCCAGGGATCTGGAATGGTTCTGTCCTCTGTGTTGGGGTAATGGCCCAGGGAAATGGAATGGCTCTGTCCTCTGTGTTGGGGTAATGGCCCAGGGAAATGGAATGACTCTGTCCTCTGTGTTGGGGTAATTACCCAGGGAAATGGATTGGCTTTGTTCTATGTGTTGGGGTAATGACCCAGGGAAATGGATTGGCTCTGTTCTATGTGTTGGGGTAATGACCCAGGGAAATGGATTGGCTCTGTCCTCTGTGTTGGGATAATGACCTAGGGAAATGGAATGGCTCTGTGTTGGGATAATTACGTAGGGAAATTGATTGGCTCTGTTCTCTGTGTTGGGGTAATGATCCACGGAAATGGATTGGCTCTGTCCTCTGTGTTGGGGTAAAGACCCAGGGAAATGGATTGGCTCTGTCCTCTGTGTTGAGGTAATGACCCAGGGAAATGGATTGGCTCTGTCCTCTGTGTTTAGGTAATGACCCAGGGAAATGGATTGGCTCTGTCCTCTGTGTTGGGGTAAACACCCAGGGAAATTTAATGGTTCTGTCCTCTGTGTTGGGGTAATGACCCAGGGAACTGCAATGACTCTGTCCTTTGTGTTGAGGTAATGACCCAGGGAAAGGGATTGGCTCTGTCTTCTGTGTTGGGGTAATGGCCCAGGGAAATGGAATGGCTCTGTGTTGGGGTAATGACCCAGGGAAATGGATTGGCTCTGTCCTCTGTGTTGAGGTAATGACCCAGGGAACTGGAATGGCTCTGTCCACTGTGTTGGGGTAATGACCCAGGGAAATGGAATGGCTCTGTGTTGGGGTAATGACCCAGGGAAATGGATTGGCTCTGTGTTGGGTTAATGACCCAGGGAAATGATTTGGCTCTGTCCTCTGTGTTGGGGTAATGACCCAGGGAAATGGATTGGCTCTGTCCTCTGTGTTGGGGTAATGACCCGGGGAAATGGATTGGCTCTGTGTTTGGGTAATGACCCAGGGAAATGGATTGGCTCTGTGTTGGGGTATTGACCCAGGGAAATGGATTGGCTCTGTGTTGGGGTAATGACCCAGGGAAATGGATTGGCTCTGTGTTGGGGTAATGACCCAGGGAAATTGATTGGCTCTGTTCTCTGTGTTGGGATAATGACCCAGGGAAATTGATTGGCTCTGTTCTCTGTGTTGGGGTAATGACCCAGGAAAATGGATTGGCTCTGTCCTCTGTGTTGGGGTAATGACCCTAATGACCCAGGGAAATGGATTGGCTCTGTCCTCTGTGTTGGGGTAATGACCCAGGGAAATGGATTGGCTCTGTTCTATGTGTTGGGGTAATGACCCAGGGAAATGGATTGGCTCTGTTCTATGTGTTGGGCTAATGACCCAGGGAAATGGATTGGCTCTGTCCTCTGTGTTGGGATAATGACCTAGGGAATGGAATGGCTCTGTGTTGGGATAATGACGTAGGGAAATTGATTGGCTCTGTTCTCTGTGTTGGGGTAATGACCCAGGGAAATGGATTGTCTCTGTCCTCTGTGTTGGGGTAATGACCCAAGGAAATGGATTGGCTCTGTTCTCTGTGTTGGGGTAATGACCCAGGGAAATGGATTGGCTCTGTCCTCTGTGTTGGGGTAATGACCCAGGGAAATGGATTGGCTCTGTTCTCTGTGTTGGGGTAATGACCCAGGGAAATGGATTGGCTCTGTCCTCTGTGTTGGGGTAATGACCCAGGGAAATGGATTGTCTCTGTCCTCTGTGTTGGGGTAATGACCCAAGGAAATGGATTGGCTCTGTCCTCTGTGTTGGGGTAAAGACCCAGGGAAATGGATTGGCTCTGTCCTCTGTGTTGAGGAAATGACCCAGGGAAATGGATTGGATCTGTTCTCTGTGTTGGGGTAATGACCCAGGGAAATGGATTGGCTCTGTCCTCTGTGTTGGGGTAATGACCCAGGGAAATGGATTGGCTCTGTCCTCTGTGTTGAGGTAATGACCCAGGGAAATGGAATGGCTCTGTGTTGGGGTAATGACCTAGGGAAATGGAATAGCTCTGTGTTGGGGTAATGATCTAGGGAAATGGAATGGCTCTGTGTTTGGGTAATGACCCAGGGAAATGGATTGGCTCTGTCCTCTGTGTTGGGGTAATGACCCAGGGAAATGGATTGGCTCTGTTCTATGTGTTGGGGTAATGACCCAGGGAAATGGATTGGCTCTGTTCTATGTGTTGGGGTAATGACCCAGGGAAATGGATTGGCTCTGTCCTCTGTGTTGGGATAATGACCTAGGGAAATGGAATGGCTCTGTGTTGGGATAATGACGTTGGGAAATTGATTGGCTCTGTTCTCTGTGTTGGGGTAATGACCCAGGGAAATGGATTGGCTCTGTGTTGGGGTAATGACCCAGGGAAATGGATTGGCTCTGTGTTGGGGTAATGACCCAGGGAAATGGATTGGCTCTGTTCTCTGTGTTGGGGTAATGACCCAGGGAAATGGATTGGCTCTGTCCTCTGTGTTGAGTTAATGACCCAGGGAAATGGATTGGCTCTGTCCTCTGTGTTGGGGTAAAGACCCAGGGAAATGGATTGGCTCTTTCCTCTGTGTTGAGGTAATGACCCAGGGAAATGGATTGGCTCTGTGTTGGGGTAATGACCCAGGGAAATGGATTGGCTCTGTGTTGGGGTAATGACCCAGGGAAATGGATTGGCTCTGTGTTGGGGTAATGACCCAGGGAAATGGATTGGCTCTGTGTTGGGGTAATGACCCAGGGAAATGGATTGGCTCTGTCCTCTGTGTTGGGGTAATGACCAAGGGAAATGGATTGGCTCTGTGTTGGGGTAATGACCCAGGGAAATTGATTGGCTCTGTTCTCTGTGTTGGGATAATGACCCAGGGAAATTGATTGGCTCTTTTCTCTGTGTTGGGGTAATGACCCAGGAAAATGGATTGGCTCTGTCCTCTGTGTTGGGGTAATGACCCTAATGACCCAGGGAAATGGATTGGCTCTGTCCTCTGTGTTGGGGTAATGACCCAGGTAAATGGATTGGCTCTGTTCTATGTGTTGGGGTAATGACCCAGGGAAATGGATTGGCTCTGTTCTATGTGTTGGGGTAATGACCCAGGGAAATGGATTGGCTCTGTCCTCTGTGTTGGGATAATGACCTAGGGAAATGGAATGGCTCTGTGTTGGGATAATGACGTAGGGAAATTGATTGGCTCTGTTCTCTGTGTTGGGGTAATGACCCAGGGAAATGGATTGTCTCTGTCCTCTGTGTTGGGGTAATGACCCAAGGAAATGGATTGGCTCTGTTCTCTGTGTTGGGGTAATGACCCAGGGAAATGGATTGGCTCTGTCCTCTGTGTTGGGGTAATGACCCAGGGAAATGGATTGGCTCTGTTCTCTGTGTTGGGGTAATGACCCAGGGAAATTGATTGGCTCTGTCCTCTGTGTTGGGGTAATGACCCAGGGAAATGGATTGGCTCTGTTCTCTGTGTTGGGGTAATGACCCAGGGAAATGGATTGGCTCTGTCCTCTGTGTTGGGGTAATGACCCAGGGGAATGGATTGGCTCTGTCCTCTGTGTTGAGGTAATGACCCAGGGAAATGGAATGGCTCTGTGTTGGGGTAATGACCTAGGGAAATGGATTGGCTCTGTCCTCTGTGTTGAGGTAATGGCCCAGGGAAATGGAATTGCTCTGTGTTGGGGTAATGACCTAGGGAAATGGAATGGCTCTGTGTTGGGGTAATGACCCAGGGATCTGGAATGGCTCTGTACTCTGTGTTGGGGTAAAGACCCAGGGAACTGGATTGGCTCTGTCCTCTGTGTTGAGGTAATGACCCAGGGAAATGGAATGGCTCTGTGTTGGGGTAATTACCTAGGGAAATGGATTGGCTCTGTCCTCTGTGTTGAGGTAATCGCCCAGGGAAATGGAATTGCTCTGTGTTGGGGTAATGACCTAGGGAAATGGAATGGCTCTGTGTTGGGGTAATGACCCAGGGACCGGGAATGGCTCTGTACTCTGTGTTGGGGTAAAGACCCAGGGAACTGGATTGGCTCTGTCCTCTGTGTTGGGGTAATGACCCAGGGAAATGGATTGGTTCTGTCCTCTGTGTTGGGGTAATGGCCCAGGGAAATGGATTGGCTCTGTCCTCTGTGTTGGGATAATGACCTAGGGAAATGGAATGGCTCTGTGTTGGGGTAATGACCCAGGGAAATGGATTGGCTCTGTGTTGGGTTAATGACCCAGGGAAATGGATTGGCTCTGTCCTCTGTGTTGGGGTAATGACCCAGGGAAATGGATTGGCTCTGTCCTCTGTGTTGGGGTAATGACCCGGGGAAATGGATTGGCTCTGTGTTTGGGTAATGACCCAGGGAAATGGATTGGCTCTGTGTTGGGGTAATGACCCAGGGAAATGGATTGGCTCTGTGTTGGGGTAATGACCCAGGGAAATGGATTGGCTCTGTCCTCTGTGTTGGGGTAATGACCAAGGGAAATGGATTGGCTCTGTGTTGGGGTAATGACCCAGGGAAATTGATTGGCTCTGTTCTCTGTGTTGGGATAATGACCCAGGGAAATTGATTGGCTCTTTTCTCTGTGTTGGGGTAATGACCCAGGAAAATGGATTGGCTCTGTCCTCTGTGTTGGGGTAATGACCCTAATGACCCAGGGAAATGGATTGGCTCTGTCCTCTGTGTTGGGGTAATGACCCAGGTAAATGGATTGGCTCTGTTCTATGTGTTGGGGTAATGACCCAGGGAAATGGATTGGCTCTGTTCTATGTGTTGGGGTAATGACCCAGGGAAATGGATTGGCTCTGTCCTCTGTGTTGGGATAATGACCTAGGGAAATGGAATGGCTCTGTGTTGGGATAATGACGTAGGGAAATTGATTGGCTCTGTTCTCTGTGTTGGGGTAATGACCCAGGGAAATGGATTGTCTCTGTCCTCTGTGTTGGGGTAATGACCCAAGGAAATGGATTGGCTCTGTTCTCTGTGTTGGGGTAATGACCCAGGGAAATGGATTGGCTCTGTCCTCTGTGTTGGGGTAATGACCCAGGGAAATGGATTGGCTCTGTTCTCTGTGTTGGGGTAATGACCCAGGGAAATGGATTGGCTCTGTCCTCTGTGTTGGGGTAATGACCCAGGGAAATGGATTGGCTCTGTTCTCTGTGTTGGGGTAATGACCCAGGGAAATGGATTGGCTCTGTCCTCTGTGTTGGGGTAATGACCCAGGGGAATGGATTGGCTCTGTCCTCTGTGTTGAGGTAATGACCCAGGGAAATGGAATGGCTCTGTGTTGGGGTAATGACCTAGGGAAATGGATTGGCTCTGTCCTCTGTGTTGAGGTAATGGCCCAGGGAAATGGAATTGCTCTGTGTTGGGGTAATGACCTAGGGAAATGGAATGGCTCTGTGTTGGGGTAATGACCCAGGGATCTGGAATGGCTCTGTACTCTGTGTTGGGGTAAAGACCCAGGGAACTGGATTGGCTCTGTCCTCTGTGTTGAGGTAATGACCCAGGGAAATGGAATGGCTCTGTGTTGGGGTAATTACCTAGGGAAATGGATTGGCTCTGTCCTCTGTGTTGAGGTAATGGCCCAGGGAAATGGAATTGCTCTGTGTTGGGGTAATGACCTAGGGAAATGGAATGGCTCTGTGTTGGGGTAATGACCCAGGGACCGGGAATGGCTCTGTACTCTGTGTTGGGGTAAAGACCCAGGGAACTGGATTGGCTCTGTCCTCTGTGTTGGGGTAATGACCCAGGGAAATGGATTGGTTCTGTCCTCTGTGTTGGGGTAATGGCCCAGGGAAATGGATTGGATCTGTCCTCTGTGTTGGGATAATGACCTAGGGAAATGGAATGGCTCTGTGTTGGGGTAATGACCCAGGGAAATGGATTGGCTCTGTGTTGGGTTAATGACCCAGGGAAATGGATTGGCTCTGTCCTCTGTGTTGGGGTAATGACCCAGGGAAATGGATTGGCTCTGTCCTCTGTGTTGGGGTAATGACCCGGGGAAATGGATTGGCTCTGTGTTTGGGTAATGACCCAGGGAAATGGATTGGCTCTGTGTTGGGGTATTGACCCAGGGAAATGGATTGGCTCTGTGTTGGGGTAATGACCCAGGGAAATGGATTGGCTCTGTGTTGGGGTAATGACCCAGGGAAATTGATTGGCTCTGTTCTCTGTGTTGGGATAATGACCCAGGGAAATTGATTGGCTCTGTTCTCTGTGTTGGGGTAATGACCCAGGAAAATGGATTGGCTCTGTCCTCTGTGTTGGGGTAATGACCCTAATGACCCAGGGAAATGGATTGGCTCTGTCCTCTGTGTTGGGGTAATGACCCAGGGAAATGGATTGGCTCTGTTCTATGTGTTGGGGTAATGACCCAGGGAAATGGATTGGCTCTGTTCTATGTGTTGGGCTAATGACCCAGGGAAATGGATTGGCTCTGTCCTCTGTGTTGGGATAATGACCTAGGGAATGGAATGGCTCTGTGTTGGGATAATGACGTAGGGAAATTGATTGGCTCTGTTCTCTGTGTTGGGGTAATGACCCAGGGAAATGGATTGTCTCTGTCCTCTGTGTTGGGGTAATGACCCAAGGAAATGGATTGGCTCTGTTCTCTGTGTTGGGGTAATGACCCAGGGAAATGGATTGGCTCTGTCCTCTGTGTTGGGGTAATGACCCAGGGAAATGGATTGGCTCTGTTCTCTGTGTTGGGGTAATGACCCAGGGAAATGGATTGGCTCTGTCCTCTGTGTTGGGGTAATGACCCAGGGAAATGGATTGTCTCTCTCCTCTGTGTTGGGGTAATGACCCAAGGAAATGGATTGGCTCTGTCCTCTGTGTTGGGGTAAAGACCCAGGGAAATGGATTGGCTCTGTCCTCTGTGTTGAGGAAATGACCCAGGGAAATGGATTGGATCTGTTCTCTGTGTTGGGGTAATGACCCAGGGAAATGGATTGGCTCTGTCCTCTGTGTTGGGGTAATGACCCAGGGAAATGGATTGGCTCTGTCCTCTGTGTTGAGGTAATGACCCAGGGAAATGGAATGGCTCTGTGTTGGGGTAATGACCTAGGGAAATGGAATAGCTCTGTGTTGGGCTAATGATCTAGGGAAATGGAATGGCTCTGTGTTTGGGTAATGACCCAGGGAAATGGATTGGCTCTGTCCTCTGTGTTGGGGTAATGACCCAGGGAAATGGATTGGCTCTGTGTTGGGGTAATGACCCAGGGAAATTGATTGGCTCTGTTCTCTGTGTTATGATAATGACCCTAATGACCCAGGGAAATGGATTGGCTCTGTCCTCTGTGTTGGGGTAATGACCCAGGGAAATGGATTGGCTCTGTTCTATGTGTTGGGGTAATGACCCAGGGAACTGGATTGGCTCTGTTCTATGTGTTGGGGTAATGACCCAGGGAAATGGATTGGCTCTGTCCTCTGTGTTGGGATAATGACCTAGGGAAATGGAATGGCTCTGTGTTGGGATAATGACGTTGGGAAATTGATTGGCTCTGTTCTCTGTGTTGGGGTAATGACCCAGGGAAATGGATTGGCTCTGTCCTCTGTGTTGGGGTAATGACCCAGGGAAATGGATTGGCTCTGTGTTGGGGTAATGACCCAGGGAAATGGATTGGCTCTGTGTTGGGGTAATGACCCAGGGAAATGGATTGGCTCTGTTCTCTGTGTTGGGGTAATGACCCAGGGAAATGGATTGGCTCTGTCCTCTGTGTTGAGTTAATGACCCAGGGAAATGGATTGGCTCTGTCCTCTGTGTTGGGGTAAAGACCCAGGGAAATGGATTGGCTCTTTCCTCTGTGTTGAGGTAATGACCCAGGGAAATGGATTGGCTCTGTGTTGGGGTAATGACCCAGGGAAATGGATTGGCTCTGTGTTGGGGTAATGACCCAGGGAAATGGATTGGCTCTGTGTTGGGGTAATGACCCAGGGAAATGGATTGGCTCTGTGTTGGGGTAATGACCCAGGGAAATGGATTGGCTCTGTCCTCTGTGTTGGGGTAATGACCAAGGGAAATGGATTGGCTCTGTGTTGGGGTAATGACCCAGGGAAATTGATTGGCTCTGTTCTCTGTGTTGGGATAATGACCCAGGGAAATTGATTGGCTCTTTTCTCTGTGTTGGGGTAATGACCCAGGAAAATGGATTGGCTCTGTCCTCTGTGTTGGGGTAATGACCCTAATGACCCAGGGAAATGGATTGGCTCTGTCCTCTGTGTTGGGGTAATGACCCAGGTAAATGGATTGGCTCTGTTCTATGTGTTGGGGTAATGACCCAGGGAAATGGATTGGCTCTGTTCTATGTGTTGGGGTAATGACCCAGGGAAATGGATTGGCTCTGTCCTCTGTGTTGGGATAATGACCTAGGGAAATGGAATGGCTCTGTGTTGGGATAATGACGTAGGGAAATTGATTGGCTCTGTTCTCTGTGTTGGGGTAATGACCCAGGGAAATGGATTGTCTCTGTCCTCTGTGTTGGGGTAATGACCCAAGGAAATGGATTGGCTCTGTTCTCTGTGTTGGGGTAATGACCCAGGGAAATGGATTGGCTCTGTCCTCTGTGTTGGGGTAATGACCCAGGGAAATGGATTGGCTCTGTTCTCTGTGTTGGGGTAATGACCCAGGGAAATGGATTGGCTCTGTCCTCTGTGTTGGGGTAATGACCCAGGGAAATGGATTGGCTCTGTTCTCTGTGTTGGGGTAATGACCCAGGGAAATGGATTGGCTCTGTCCTCTGTGTTGGGGTAATGACCCAGGGGAATGGATTGGCTCTGTCCTCTGTGTTGAGGTAATGACCCAGGGAAATGGAATGGCTCTGTGTTGGGGTAATGACCTAGGGAAATGGATTGGCTCTGTCCTCTGTGTTGAGGTAATGGCCCAGGGAAATGGAATTGCTCTGTGTTGGGGTAATGACCTAGGGAAATGGAATGGCTCTGTGTTGGGGTAATGACCCAGGGATCTGGAATGGCTCTGTACTCTGTGTTGGGGTAAAGACCCAGGGAACTGGATTGGCTCTGTCCTCTGTGTTGAGGTAATGACCCAGGGAAATGGAATGGCTCTGTGTTGGGGTAATTACCTAGGGAAATGGATTGGCTCTGTCCTCTGTGTTGAGGTAATGGCCCAGGGAAATGGAATTGCTCTGTGTTGGGGTAATGACCTAGGGAAATGGAATGGCTCTGTGTTGGGGTAATGACCCAGGGATCGGGAATGGCTCTGTACTCTGTGTTGGGGTAAAGACCCAGGGAACTGGATTGGCTCTGTCCTCTGTGTTGGGGTAATGACCCAGGGAAATGGATTGGTTCTGTCCTCTGTGTTGGGGTAATGGCCCAGGGAAATGGATTGGCTCTGTCCTCTGTGTTGGGATAATGACCTAGGGAAATGGAATGGCGCTGTGTTGGGATAATGACGTAGGGAAATTGATTGGCTCTGTTCTCTGTGTTGGGGTAATGACCCAGGGAAATGGATTGGCTCTGTCCTCTGTGTTGAGATAATGACCCAGGGAAATGGATTGGCTCTGTCCTCTGTGTTGGGGTAAAGACCCAGGGAAATGGATTGGCTCTGTCCTCTGTGTTGAGGAAATGACCCAGGGAAATGGATTGGATCTGTTCTCTGTGTTGGGGTAATGACCCAGGGAAATGGATTGGCTCTGTCCTCTGTGTTGGGGTAATGACCCAGGGAAATGGATTGGCTCTGTCCTCTGTGTTGAGGTAATGACCCAGGGAAATGGAATGGCTCTGTGTTGGGGTAATGACCCAGGGAAATGGATTGGCTCTGTCCTCTGTGTTGGGGTAATGACCCAGGGAAATGGATTGGCTCTGTGTTGGGGTAATGACCCAGGGAAATTGATTGGCTCTGTTCTCTGTGTTGGGATAATGACCCTAATGACCCAGGGAAATGGATTGTCTCTGTCCTCTGTGTTGGGGTAATGACCCAGGGAAATGGATTGGCTCTGTTCTATGTGTTGGGGTAATGACCCAGGGAAATGGATTGGCTCTGTTCTCTGTGTTGGGATAATGACCTAGGGAAATGGAATGGCTCTGTGTTGGGATAATGACGTTGGGAAATTGATTGGCTCTGTTCTCTGTGTTGGGGTAATGACCCAGGGAAATGGATTGGCTCTGTCCTCTGTGTTGGGGTAATGACCCAGGGAAATGGATTGGCTCTGTCCTCTGTGTTGGGATAATGACCTAGGGAAATGGAATGGCTCTGTGTTGGGATAATGACGTAGGGAAATTGATTGGCTCTGTTCTCTGTGTTGGGGTAATGACCCAGGGAAATGGATTGGCTCTGTCCTCTGTGTTGGGGTAATGACCCAGGGAAATGGATTGGCTCTGTCCTCTGTGTTGGGGTAATGACCCAGGGAAATGGATTGGCTCTGTGTTGGGGTAATGACCCAGGGAAATTGATTGGCTCTGTTCTCTATGTTGGGATAATGACCCAGGGAAATTGATTGGCTCTGTTCTCTGTGTTGGGGTAATGACCCAGGAAAATGGATTGGCTCTGTCCTCTGTGTTGGGGTAATGACCCTAATGACCCAGGGAAATGGATTGGCTCTGTCCTCTGTGTTGGGGTAATGACCCAGGTAAATGGATTGGCTCTGTTCTATGTGTTGGGGTAATGACCCAGGGAAATGGATTGGCTCTGTTCTATGTGTTGGGGTAATGACCCAGGGAAATGGATTGGCTCTGTCCTCTGTGTTGGGATAATGACCTAGGGAAATGGAATGGCTCTGTGTTGGGATAATGACGTAGGGAAATTGATTGGCTCTGTTCTCTGTGTTGGGGTAATGACCCAGGGAAATGGATTGTCTCTGTCCTCTGTGTTGGGGTAATGACCCAAGGAAATGGATTGGCTCTGTTCTCTGTGTTGGGGTAATGACCCAGGGAAATGGATTGGCTCTGTCCTCTGTGTTGGGGTAATGACCCAGGGAAATGGATTGGCTCTGTTCTCTGTGTTGGGGTAATGACCCAGGGAAATGGATTGGCTCTGTCCTCTGTGTTGGGGTAATGACCCAGGGAAATGGATTGGCTCTGTTCTCTGTGTTGGGGTAATGACCCAGGGAAATGGATTGGCTCTGTCCTCTGTGTTGGGGTAATGACCTAGGGGAATGGATTGGCTCTGTCCTCTGTGTTGAGGTAATGACCCAGGGAAATGGAATGGCTCTGTGTTGGGGTAATGACCTAGGGAAATGGATTGGCTCTGTCCTCTGTGTTGAGGTAATGGCCCAGGGAAATGGAATTGCTCTGTGTTGGGGTAATGACCTAGGGAAATGGAATGGCTCTGTGTTGGGGTAATGACCCAGGGATCTGGAATGGCTCTGTACTCTGTGTTGGGGTAAAGGCCCAGGGAACTGGATTGGCTCTGTCCTCTGTGTTGAGGTAATGACCCAGGGAAATGGAATGGCTCTGTGTTGGGGTAATTACCTA
Source organism: Salvelinus fontinalis (assembly GCF_029448725.1). Lineage (NCBI taxonomy): Eukaryota > Metazoa > Chordata > Actinopteri > Salmoniformes > Salmonidae > Salvelinus > Salvelinus fontinalis. The sequence continues at coordinate 15,897,102 of NC_074690.1, forward strand.
GGGAAATGGATTGGCTCTGTCCTCTGTGTTGAGGTAATGGCCCAGGGAAATGGAATTGCTCTGTGTTGGGGTAATGACCTAGGGAAATGGAATGGCTCTGTGTTGGGGTAATGACCCAGGGATCGGGAATGGCTCTGTACTCTGTGTTGGGGTAAAGACCCAGGGAAATGGATTGGCTCTGTCCTCTGTGTTGGGGTAATGACCCAGGGAAATGGATTGGCTCTGTCCTCTGTGACTGGGTAATGGCCCAGGGAAATGGATTGGCTCTGTCCTCTGTGTTGGGATAATGACCTAGGGAAATGGAATGGCGCTGTGTTGGGATAATGACGTAGGGAAATTGATTGGCTCTGTTCTCTGTGTTGGGGTAATGACCCAGGGAAATGGATTGGCTCTGTCCTCTGTGTTGAGGTAATGACCCAGGGAAATGGATTGGCTCTGTCCTCTGTGTTGGGGTAAAGACCCAGGGAAATGGATTGGCTCTGTCCTCTGTGTTGAGGAAATGACCCAGGGAAATGGATTGGATCTGTTCTCTGTGTTGGGGTAATGACCCAGGGAAATGGATTGGCTCTGTCCTCTGTGTTGGGGTTAATGACCCAGGGAAATGGATTGGCTCTGTCCTCTGTGTTGAGGTAATGACCCAGGGAAATGGAATGGCTCTGTGTTGGGGTAATGACCCAGGGATCTGGAATGGTTCTGTCCTCTGTGTTGGGGTAATGGCCCAGGGAAATGGAATGGCTCTGTCCTCTGTGTTGGGGTAATGGCCCAGGGAAATGGAATGACTCTGTCCTCTGTGTTGGGGTAATTACCCAGGGAAATGGATTGGCTTTGTTCTATGTGTTGGGGTAATGACCCAGGGAAATGGATTGGCTCTGTTCTATGTGTTGGGGTAATGACCCAGGGAAATGGATTGGCTCTGTCCTCTGTGTTGGGATAATGACCTAGGGAAATGGAATGGCTCTGTGTTGGGATAATTACGTAGGGAAATTGATTGGCTCTGTTCTCTGTGTTGGGGTAATGACCCACGGAAATGGATTGGCTCTGTCCTCTGTGTTGAGTTAATGACCCAGGGAAATGGATTGGCTCTGTCCTCTGTGTTGGGGTAAAGACCCAGGGAAATGGATTGGCTCTGTCCTCTGTGTTGAGGTAATGACCCAGGGAAATGGATTGGCTCTGTCCTCTGTGTTTAGGTAATGACCCAGGGAAATGGATTGGCTCTGTCCTCTGTTGGGGTAAACACCCAGGGAAATTTAATGGTTCTGTCCTCTGTGTTGGGGTAATGACCCAGGGAACTGCAATGACTCTGTTCTCTGTGTTGAGGTAATGACCCAGGGAAATGGATTGGCTCTGTCTTCTGTGTTGGGGTAATGGCCCAGGGAAATGGAATGGCTCTGTGTTGGGGTAATGACCCAGGGAAATGGATTGGCTCTGTCCTCTGTGTTGAGGTAATGACCCAGGGAACTGGAATGGCTCTGTCCACTGTGTTGGGGTAATGACCCAGGGAAATGGAATGGCTCTGTGTTGGGGTAATGACCCAGGGAAATGGATTGGCTCTGTGTTGGGTTAATGACCCAGGGAAATGGATTGGCTCTGTCCTCTGTGTTGGGGTAATGACCCAGGGAAATGGATTGGCTCTGTCCTCTGTGTTGGGGTAATGACCCGGGGAAATGGATTGGCTCTGTGTTTGGGTAATGACCCAGGGAAATGGATTGGCTCTGTGTTGGGGTATTGACCCAGGGAAATGGATTGGCTCTGTGTTGGGGTAATGACCCAGGGAAATGGATTGGCTCTGTGTTGGGGTAATGACAAAGGGAAATGGATTGGCTCTGTCCTCTGTGTTGGGGTAAAGACCCAGGGAAATGGATTGGCTCTTTCCTCTGTGTTGAGGTAATGACCCAGGGAAATGGATTGGCTCTGTGTTGGGGTAATGACCCAGGGAAATGGATTGGCTCTGTGTTGGGGTAATGACCCAGGGAAATGGATTGGCTCTGTGTTGGGGTAATGACCCAGGGAAATGGATTGGCTCTGTGTTGGGGTAATGACCCAGGGAAATGGATTGGCTCTGTCCTCTGTGTTGGGGTAATGACCCAGGGAAATGGATTGGCTCTGTGTTGGGGTAATGACCCAGGGAAATTGATTGGCTCTGTTCTCTGTGTTGGGATAATGACCCAGGGAAATTGATTGGCTCTGTCCTCTGTGTTGGGGTAATGACCCTAATGACCCAGGGAAATGGATTGGCTCTGTCCTCTGTGTTGGGGTAATTACCCAGGGAAATGGATTGGCTCTGTTCTATGTGTTGGGGTAATGACCCAGGGAAATGGATTGGCTCTGTTCTATGTGTTGGGGTAATGACCCAGGGAAATGGATTGGCTCTGTCCTCTGTGTTGGGATAATGACCTAGGGAATGGAATGGCTCTGTGTTGGGATAATGACGTAGGGAAATTGATTGGCTCTGTTCTCTGTGTTGGGGTAATGACCCAGGGAAATGGATTGTCTCTGTCCTCTGTGTTGGGGTAATGACCCAAGGAAATGGATTGGCTCTGTTCTCTGTGTTGGGGTAATGACCCAGGGAAATGGATTGGCTCTGTCCTCTGTGTTGGGGTAATGACCCAGGGAAATGGATTGGCTCTGTTCTCTGTGTTGGGGTAATGACCCAGGGAAATGGATTGGCTCTGTCCTCTGTGTTGGGGTAATGACCCAGGGAAATGGATTGTCTCTGTCCTCTGTTTTGGGGTAATGACCCAAGGAAATGGATTGGCTCTGTCCTCTGTGTTGGGGTAAAGACCCAGGGAAATGGATTGGCTCTGTCCTCTGTGTTGAGGAAATGACCCAGGGAAATGGATTGGATCTGTTCTCTGTGTTGGGGTAATGACCCAGGGAAATGGATTGGCTCTGTCCTCTGTGTTGGGGTAATGACCCAGGGAAATGGATTGGCTCTGTCCTCTGTGTTGAGGTAATGACCCAGGGAAATGGAATGGCTCTGTGTTGGGGTAATGACCTAGGGAAATGGAATAGCTCTGTGTTGGGGTAATGATCTAGGGAAATGGAATGGCTCTGTGTTGGGGTAATGACCCAGGGAAATGGATTGGCTCTGTCCTCTGTGTTGGGGTAATGACCCAGGGAAATGGATTGGCTCTGTGTTGGGGTAATGACCCAGGGAAATTGATTGGCTCTGTTCTCTGTGTTGGGATAATGACCCTAATGACCCAGGGAAATGGATTGGCTCTGTCCTCTGTGTTGGGGTAATGACCCAGGGAAATGGATTGGCTCTGTTCTATGTGTTGGGGTAATGACCCAGGGAAATGGATTGGCTCTGTCCTCTGTGTTGGGGTAATGACCCAGGGAAATGGATTGGCTCTGTCCTCTGTGTTGGGATAATGACCTAGGGAAATGGAATGGCTCTGTGTTGGGATAATGACGTAGGGAAATTGATTGGCTCTGTTCTCTGTGTTGGGGTAATGACCCAGGGAAATGGATTGGCTCTGTCCTCTGTGTTGGGGTAATGACCCAAGGAAATGGATTGGCTCTGTACTCTGTGTTGGGGTAATGACCCAGGGAAATGGATTGGCTCTGTCCTCTGTGTTGGGGTAATGACACAGGGAAATGGATTGGCTCTGTTCTCTGTGTTGGGGTAATGACCCAGGGAAATGGATTGGCTCTGTCCTCTGTGTTGGGGTAATGACCCAGGGGAATGGATTGGCTCTGTCCTCTGTGTTGAGGTAATGACCCAGGGAAATGGAATGGCTCTGTGTTGGGGTAATGACCTAGGGAAATGGATTGGCTCTGTCCTCTGTGTTGAGGTAATGGCCCAGGGAAATGGAATTGCTCTGTGTTGGGGTAATGACCTAGGGAAATGGAATGGCTCTGTGTTGGGGTAATGACCCAGGGATCTGGAATGGCTCTGTACTCTGTTGGGGTAAAGACCCAGGGAACTGGATTGGCTCTGTCCTCTGTGTTGAGGTAATGACCCAGGGAAATGGAATGGCTCTGTGTTGGGGTAATGGCCCAGGGAAATGGATTGGCTCTGTCCTCTGTGTTGGGATAATGACCTAGGGAAATGGAATGGCGCTGTGTTGGGATAATGACGTAGGGAAATTGATTGGCTCTGTTCTCTGTGTTGGGGTAATGACCCAGGGAAATGGATTGGCTCTGTCCTCTGTGTTGAGGTAATGACCCAGGGAAATGGATTGGCTCTGTCCTCTGTGTTGGGGTAAAGACCCAGGGAAATGGATTGGCTCTGTCCTCTGTGTTGAGGTAATGACCCAGGGAAATGGATTGGATCTGTTCTCTGTGTTGGGGTAATGACCCAGGGAAATGGATTGGCTCTGTCCTCTGTGTTGGGGTAATGACCCAGGGAAATGGATTGGCTCTGTCCTCTGTGTTGAGGTAATGACCCAGGGAAATGGAATGGCTCTGTGTTGTGGTAATGACCTAGGGAAATGGATTGGCTCTGTCCTCTGTGTTGAGGTAATGGCCCAGGGAAATGGAATTGCTCTGTGTTGGGGTAATGACCTAGGGAAATGGAATGGCTCTGTGTTGGGGTAATGACCCAGGGATCTGGAATGGCTCTGTACTCTGTGTTGGGGTAAAGACCCAGGGAACTGGATTGGCTCTGTCCTCTGTGTTGAGGTAATGACCCAGGGAAATGGAATGGCTCTGTGTTGGGGTAATTACCTAGGGAAATGGATTGGCTCTGTCCTCTGTGTTGAGGTAATGGCCCAGGGAAATGGAATTGCTCTGTGTTGGGGTAATGACCTAGGGAAATGGAATGGCTCTGTGTTGGGGTAATGACCCAGGGATCTGGAATGGCTCTCTACTCTGTGTTGGGGTAAAGACCCAGGGAACTGGATTGGCTCTGTCCTCTGTGTTGGGTTAATGACCCAGGGAAATGGATTGGCTCTGTCCTCTGTGTTGGGGTAATGGCCCAGGGAAATGGATTGGCTCTGTCCTCTGTGTTGGGATAATGACCTAGGGAAATGGAATGGCGCTGTGTTGGGATAATGACGTAGGGAAATTGATTGGCTCTGTTCTCTGTGTTGGGGTAATGACCCAGGGAAATGGATTGGCTCTGTCCTCTGTGTTGAGGTAATGACCCAGGGAAATGGATTGGCTCTGTCCTCTGTGTTGGGGTAAAGACCCAGGGAAATGGATTGGCTCTGTCCTCTGTGTTGAGGTAATGACCCAGGGAAATGGATTGGCTCTGTCCTCTGTGTTGAGGTAATGACCCAGGGAAATGGATTGGCTCTGTCCTCTGTGTTGGGGTAATGACCCAGGGAAATGTAATGGTTCTGTCCTCTGTGTTGGGGTAATGACCCAGGGAAATGGAATGGCTCTGTGTTGGGGTAATGACCTAGGGAAATGGAATGGCTCTGTGTTGGGGTAATTACCCAGGGATCTGTAATGGCTCTGTCCTCTGTGTTGGGGTAATGGCCCAGGGAAATGGATTGGCTCTATTCTGTGTTGGGGTAATGACCCATGGAAATGGAATGGCTCTGTCGTCTGTGTTGGGGTAATGACCCAGGGAAATGGATTGGTTCTGTCCTCTGTGTTGAGGTAATGACCCAGGGAAATGGAATGGCTCTGTGTTGGGGTAATGACCTAGGGAAATGGAATGGCTCTGTGTTGGGGTAATGACCCAGGGATCTGGAATGGCTCTGTCCTCTGTGTTGGGGTAATGGCCCATGGAAATGGATTGGCTCTGTCCTCTGTGTTGGGGTAATGGCCCAGGGAAATGGAATGGCTTTGTCCTCTGTGTTGGGGTAATGACCCAGGGAAATGGAATGGCTCTGTGTTGGGGTAATGACCCAGGGAAATGGAATGGCTCTGTCCTCTGTGTTGGGGTAATGGCCCAGGGAAATGGAATGGCTCTGTGTTGGGGTAATGACCTAGGGAAATGGAATGGCTCTGTGTTGGGGTAATGGCCCAGGGAAATGGATTGGCTCTGTCCTCTGTGTTGGGGTAATGACCCAGGGAAATTGAATGGCTCTGTTCTCTGTGTTGGGGTAATGACCCAGGGAAATGGAATGGCTCTGTGTTGGGGTAATGACCCAGGGAACTGGATCGGCTCTGTCCTCTGTGTTGGGGTAATGGCCCAGGGAAATGGAATGGCTCTGAGTTGGGGTAATGACCTTGGGAAATGGAATGGCTCTGTGTTGGGGTAATGGCCCAGGGAAATGGATTGGCTCTGTCCTCTGTGTTGGGGTAATGGCCCAGGGAAATGGATTGGCTCTGTCCTCTGTGTTGGGGTAATGATCCATGGAAATGGATTGGCTCTGTCCTCTGTGTTGCGGTAATGACCCAGGGAAATGGATTGGCTCTGTTCTCTGTGCTGGGGCAATGACCCAGGGAAATGGAATGGTTCTGTGTTGGGGTAATGACCCAGGGAACTGGACCGGCTCTGTCCTCTGTGTTGGGGTAATGACCCAGGGAACTGGACCGGCTCTGTCCTCTGTGTTGGCTGTGTTTGTGTTTTTAATGTGTGTGCCAAGGGGACAACTGGGTCAGCTCTGTCCTCTGTGTTGGCTGTGTTTTTGTTTTTAATGTGTGTGCCAAGGGGACAACTGGGTCAGCACCAGACCTGGGTTCAAATACTTACACCAGTGGTGGCTGGTGGCACTTTAAATGGGAGGGACAGGCTCACAGTAATTGCCGGAACGGAATTAACGGAATGGTCTCAAAATCAAACACCTAGTTTCCATGTATTTCATAACATTCTGTTCATTCCATTCATTATTATTATGAGCCGTCCTCAGGATAGTCCTGAATGAATCGTAAATAATGATGAGTGAGAAGGTTACAGATGCACAAATATCAAAGCCCTGTGCTGACAAGGTCAACATCTGTTCTTCTGTCCCTGATCAATTCAGTTAACCCACTGTTCCCCGGGTGCCAAAGATGTGGATGTCGATTAAGGCAGCCGCCCGCACCTCTCTGATTCAGAGGGGGTTGGGTTAAATGCAGAAGACACATTTCAGTTGTACAAATGACTAGGCATCCCCCTTTCCTTTCCCAAGACATCATTACAATAAACATTTTAGGGGGGTATGATATTTATATCTCTGTAACTTTCTCATTCATCATTATTCACAATTCATTCAGGATTATCCGTAATCATGGTAGCATCCACATTCATGTAGAAGTGTTTAGAAATATATTCTTATTTACAATAAAAGTTACTCCATAATGACATAATACATTATTTAACATTCGCACTGAGCTAAAGGCTAGAGCTGCCGCTTTTAAGGAGCGGCTTATAAGAAATCCCGCTATGCCCTCCCAACGAACCATCAAACAGGCAAAGCGTCAATACAGGATTAAGATCGAATTGTACTACACAGGCTCCGACATTCTTTGGATGTGGCAGGGCTTGCAAACTATTACAGACTACAAAGGGAAGCACAGCCGAGAGCTGCCCAGTGACACCAGCCTACCAGACGAGCTAAATAACTTCTATGCTCGCTTCAAGGCAAGTAACACTGAAACATGCATGAGAGCATCAGCTGTTCCAGACGACTGTGTGATCACGTTCTCTGCAGTCGATGTGAGTAAGACCTTTAAACAGGACAACATTCACAAGGCCGCAGGGCCAGGTGGATTACCAGGACGTGTACTCCGAGCATGCGCTGACCAACTGGCAAGTGTCTTCACTGACATTTTCAACCTCTCCCTGTCCGAGTCTGTAATACCAACATGTTTCAAGCAGACCACCATAGTCCCTGTGCCCAAGAACACTAAGGCAACCTGCCTAAATGACTACAGAACCGTAGCAATCACGTCTGTAGCCATGAAATACTTTGAAAGACTGGTCATGGCTCACATCAACACCATTATCCCAGAAACCCTAGACCCACTCCAATTTGCATACCGCACCAACAGATCCACAGATGACGCAATCTCTATTGCACTCGACACTGCCCCCTCACACCTGGACAAAAGGAACACCTATGTGAGAATGCTATTCATTGATTACAGCGCAGCGTTCAACACCGACCCTGGGAATAAACACCTCCCTCTGCAACTGGATCCTGGACTTCCTTCCGGGCCGCCTCCAGGTGGTAAGGGTAGGTAACAACACATCCGCCGTGCTGATCCTCAACACAGGGGCCCCTCACGGGTGCGCGCTCAGCCCCCTCCTGTACTCCCTGTTCACTCATGACAGCACGGCCAGGCACGACTCCAACACCATCATTAAGTTTGCCGACGACACAACAGTGGTAGGCCTGATCACCAACAACGATGAGACAGACTATAGGGAGGAGGTCAGAGACCTGACCGTGTGATGCCAGGACAACAACCTCTCCCTCAACGTGATCAAGACAAAGGAGATAATTGTGGACGACAGGAAAAGGAGGACCGATGCACGTCCCCATTCTGATCGATCGGGCTGTAGTGGAGCAGGTTGAGAGCTTCAAGTTCCTAAACAGCTTCTACCCCCAAGCCATAAGACTCCTTAACGGCTAATCAAATAGCTACCCAGACTATTTACATTGCCCCCCCCCCCCCCCCCTCTGGATCTCTGCTGCTACTCTGTTATTATCTATGCATAGTCACTTTAATAACTCTACCTACATGTACATATTATCTCAATTACCTCGACATCGGTGCCCTGCACATTGACACATTGACTCTGTACCGGTAGTCTCACTATTGTTATTTACTGCTGCTCTTTAATTATTTGTTATTCTTATCTCTTACTTTTTTTTTTAGGTATATTCTTAAAATGGCGTTGTTGGTTAAGGGCTTGTAAGTAAGCATTTCACTAAGGTTGTATTCGGCGCATTTGACGCTTTGATTTGAATCGCACGAATGCCCGGCTGTCCCATCTTCAGTTCGTTTCACACAATAAAAAGTCTTTATCCATAACTGTCGCTCACATGGTTATATGGTAATTTTAGCAGCCCTAGCTGTGATTACAGCAGCATGTGTTTATTGTGACATGTGACTAATTATTCAGGTGAAATGTAGATGAAACTCCTGTTTTCATCTCTTTCTCAAGCTCTCTTGTTTTTTTTCTACCTCTTTAACTCTTTCTCTCTCTCTCTCTCTCTCTCTCTCTCTCTCTCTCTCTCTCTCTCTCTCTCTCTCTCTCTTCTCTCCCTCTCTCTCTCTCTCTCCTTCTCACCATCTCTCTCTTTCTCTCTCTCCATCTCTCTTTCTCTCTCTCCCTCTCTCTCTCTCTCTTTCTCTCCTTCTCACCATCTCTCTCTCTCTCTCTCTCTCTCTCTCTCTCTCTCTCTCTCTCTCTCTCTCTCTCTCTCTCTCTCTCTCTCTCTCTCTCTCCTTCTCACCATCTCTTTCTCTCTCTCTCTCCTTCTCACCATCTCTTTCTCTCTCTCTCCTTCTCACCATCTCTCTCTCTCTCTCTCTCCATCTCTCCCTCTCTCTCTCTCTCTCTCTCTCTCTTTCTCCCTCTCTCTCTCTCTCTCTCCTTACCGTTTCTCTCTTTCTCTCTCTCCCTCTCTCTTTCTATACGTCTCTCTCTCTCTCTCTCTCTCTCTTTCTCTCCTTCTCACCATCTCTCTCTCTCTCTCTCTCTCTCCTTCTCACCATCTCTTTCTCTCTCTCTCTCTCTCTCTCTCTCTCTCTCTCTCTCTCTCTCCTTCTCACCATCTCTTTCTCTCTCTCTCTCCTTCTCACCATCTCTCTCTCTCTCTCCATCTCTCCCTCTCTCTCTCTCTCTCTCCCTCTCTCTCTCTCTCCCCTCTCTCTCTCTCTCTCTCTCTCTCTCTCTCTCTCTCTCTCTCTCTCTCTCTCTCTCCTCTCACCATCTCTCTCTCTCTCTCCTTCTCACCATCTCTCTCTCTCTCTCTCCTTCTCACCATCTCTCTCTCTCTCTCTCCTTCTCACCATCTCTCTCTCGCTCTCTCTCTCCTTCTCACCATCTCTCTCTCTCTCTCCTTCTCACCATCTCTCTCTCTCTCCTTCTCACCATCTCTCTCTCTCTCTCCTTCTCACCATCTCTCTCTCTCTCACTCTCTCTCATCATCTGTCTCCTTCTCACCATCTCTTTCTCTCTCTCTCCTTCTCACCATCTCTCTCTCTCTCTCTCTCCCTCTCTCCCTCTCTCTCTCTCTCTCTCTCTCTCTTTCTCCCTCTCTCTCTCTCTCTCCTTCTCACCATCTCTCTCTTTCTCTCTCTCCATCTCTCTTTCTCTCTCTCCCTCTCTCTCTCTCTCTTTCTCTCCTTCTCACCATCTCTCTCTCTCTCTCTCTCTCCTCTCTCTCTCTCTCTCTCTCTCTCTCCCTCTCTCTCTCTCTCTCTCTCTCGTCCTTCTCACCATCTCTTTCTCTCTCTCTCTCTCTCTCTCTCTCTCTCTCTCTCTCTCTCTCTCTCTCTCTCTCCTTCTCACCATCTCTTTCTCTCTCTCTCTCCTTCTCACCATCTCTTCTCTCTCTCTCTCCTCCTTCTCACCATCTCTCTCTCTCTCTCCATCTCTCCTCTCTCTCTCTCTCTCTCCTCTCCTCTCTCTCCTCTCTCCCCTCTCTCTCTCTCTCTCTCTCTCATCCTCTCCTCTCTCTCTCTCTCTCTCTCTCTCTCTCTCTCCTTCTCACCATCTCTCTCTCTCTCTCTCCTTCTCACCATCTCTCTCTCTCTCTCTCCTTCTCACCATCTCTCTCTCTCGCTCTCCTTCTCACCATCTCTCTCTCGCTCTCTCTCTCCTTCTCACCATCTCTCTCTCTCTCTCCTTCTCACCATCTCTCTCTCTCTCTCCTTCTCACCATCTCTCTCTCTCTCTCCTTCTCACCATCTCTCTCTCTCTCACTCTCTCTCATCATCTGTCTCCTTCTCACCATCTGTCTCCTTTCTCTCTCTCCTCTCTCCTCTCTCTCTCTCTCTCTCTCTCTCTCTCTCTCTCCTCTCTCTCTCTCTCTCTCTCTCTCTCTCTCATTCAATTCAAGGGGCTTTATTGGCATGGGAAACATGTGTTAACATTGCCAAAGCAAATGAGGTAGACAATACACAAAAGTGAAACAAACAAAACGAATTAACAGTAAACATTACACATACAGAAGTTTCAAAACAATAAAGACATTACGAGTGTCATATTAAATATATACAGTGTTGTAACAATGTACAAATGGTTAAAGCACACAAGTTAAAATAAGTAAGCATAAATATGGGTTGTATTTACAATGGTGTTTGTTTTTCACTGGTTGCCCTTTTCTTGTGGCAACAGGTCACAAATCTTGCTGCTGTGATGGCACACTGTGGAATTTCACCCAGTAGATATGGGAGTTTATCAAAATTGGATTTGTTTTCGAATTCTTTGTGGATCTGTGTGATCTGAGGGAAATATGTGTCTCTAATATGGTCATACATTGGGCAGGAGGTTAGGAAGTGCAGCTCGGTTTCCACCTCATTTTGTGGGCAGTGTGCACATAGCCTGTCTTCTCTTGAGAGCCATGTCTGCCTACGGCGGCCTTTCTCAATAGCAAGGCTATGCTCACTGAGTCTGTACATAGTCAAAGCTTTCCTTAAGTTTGGGTCAGTCACAGTGGTCAGGTATTCTGCCACTGTGTACTCTCTGTTTAGGGCCAAATAGCATTCTAGTTTGCTCTGTTTTTTTGTTAATTCTTTCCAATGTGTCAAGTAATTATCTTTTTGTTTTCTCATGATTTGGTTGGGTCTAATTGTGCTGTTGTCCTGGGGCTTTGTGGGGTGTGTTTGTGTTTGTGAACAGAGCCCTAGGACCAGCTTGCTTAGGGGACTCTTCTCCAGGTTCATCTCTCTGTAGGTGATGGCTTTGTTATGGAAGGTTTGGGAATCGCTTCCTTTTAGGTGGTTGTAGAATTTAACGGCTCTTTTCTGGATTTTGATAATTAGTGGGTATCGGCCTAATTCTGCTCTGCATGCATTATTTGGTGTTCTGCGTTGTACACGGAGGATATTTTTGCAGAATTCTGCATGCAGAGTCTCAATTTGGTGTTTGCCCCATTTTGTGAAATCTTGGTTGGTGAGCGGACCCCAGACCTCACAACCATAAAGGGCAATGGGCTCTATGACTGATTCAAGTATTTTTAGCCAGATCCTGATTGGTATGTTGAAATTTATGTTCCTTTTGATGGCATAGAATGCCCTTCTTGCCTTGTCTCTCAGATCGTTCACAGCTTTGTGGAAGTTACCTGTGGTGCTGATGTTTAGGCCGAGGTATGTATAGTTTTTTTGTGTGCTCTAGGGCAACGGTGTCTAGATGGAATTTGTGGTCCTGGCGACTGGACCTTTTTTGGAACACCATTATTTTGGTCTTACTGAGATTTACTGTCAGGGCCCAGGTCTGACAGAATCTGTGCAGAAGATCTAGGTGCTGCTGTAGGCCCTCCTTGGTTGGTGACAGAAGCACCAGATCATCAGCAAACAGTAGACATTTGACTTCGGATTCTAGTAGGGTGAGACCGGGTGCTGCAGACTGTTCTAGTGCCCGCGCCAATTCGTTGATATATATGTTGAAGAGGGTGGGGCTTAAGCTGCATCCCTGTCTCACCCCACGACCCTGTGTGAAGAAATGTGTGTGTTTTTTGCCAATTTTAACCGCACACTTGTTGTTTGTGTACATGGATTTTATAATGTCGTATGTTTTACCCCCAACACCACTTTCCATCAATTTGTATAGCAGACCCTCATGCCAAATTGAGTCGAAGGCTTTTTTGAAATCAACAAAGCATGAGAAGACTTTGCCTTTGTTTTGGTTTGTTTGGTTGTCAATTAGGGTGTGTAGGGTGAATACATGGTCTGTTGTACGGTAATTTGGTAAAAAGCCAATTTGACATTTGCTCAGTACATTGTGTTCATTGAGGAAATGTACGAGTCTGCTGTTAATGATAATGCAGAGTATTTTACCAAGGTTACTGTTGACGCATATTCCACGGTAGTTATTGGGGTCAAATTTGTCTCCACTTTTGTGGATTGGGGTGATCAGTCCTTGGTTCCAAATATTGGGGAAGATGCCAGAGCTAAGGACGATGTTAAAGAGTTTTAGTATAGCCAATTGGAATTTGTTGTCTGTATATTTGATCATTTCATTAAGGATACCATCAACACCACAGGCCTTTTTGGGTTGGAGGGTTTTTATTTTGTCCTGTAACTCATTCAAGGTAATTGGAGAATCCAGTGGGTTCTGGTAGTTTTTAATAGTTGATTCTAGTATTTGTATTTGATCATGTATATGTTTTTGCTCTTTATTCTTTGTTATAGAGCCAAAAAGATTGGAGAAGTGGTTTACCCATACATCTCCATTTTGGATAGATAATTCTTCGTGTTGTTGTTTGTTTAGTGTTTTCCAATTTTCCCAGAATTGGTTAGAGTCTATGGATTCTTCAATTACATTGAGCTGATTTCTGACATGCTGTTCCTTCTTTTTCCGTAGTGTATTTCTGTATTGTTTTAGTGATTCACCATAGTGAAGGCGTAGACTCAGGTTTTCCGGGTCTCTATGTTTTTGGTTGGACAGGTTTCTCAATTTATTTCTTAGATTTTTGCATTCTTCATCAAACCATTTGTCATTGTTGTTCATTTTCTTCGGTTTTCTATTTGAGATTTTTAGATTTGATAGGGAAGCTGAGAGGTCAAATATACTGTTAAGATTTTCTACTGCCAAGTTTACACCTTCACTATTGCAGTGGAACGTTTTACCCAGGAAGTTGTCTAAAAGGGATTGGATTTGCTGTTGCCTAATTGTTTTTTGGTAGGTTTCCAAACTGCATTCCTTCCATCTATAGCATTTCTTAATGTTACTCAGTTCCTTTGGCTTTGATGCCTCATGATTGAGTATTGCTCTGTTCAAGTAGACTGTAATTTTGCTGTGATCTGATAGGGGTGTCAGTGGGCTGACTGTGAACGCTCTGAGAGACTCTGGGTTGAGGTCAGTGATAAAGTAGTCTACAGTGCTACTGCCAAGAGATGAGCTATAGGTGTACCTACCATAGGAGTCCCCTCGAAGCCTACCATTGACTATGTACATACCCAGCGTGCGACAGAGCTGCAGGAGTTGTGACCCGTTTTTGTTGGTTATGTTGTCATAGTTATGCCTAGGGGGGCATATGGGGGAGGGAATGCTGTCACCTGCAGGCAGGTGTTTGTCCCCCTGTGTGCTGAGGGTGTCAGGTTCGTGTCCAGTTCTGGCATTTAGGTCGCCACAGACTAATACATGTCCCTGGGCCTGGAAATGATTGATTTCCCCCTCCAGGATGGAGAAGCTGTCTTCATTAAAGTATGAGGATTCTAGTGGGCGGATATAGGTAGCCCACAGGAGGACATTTTTCTCTGTTAAGATAATTTCCTTTTGAATTTCTAGCCAAATGTAAAATGTTCCTGTTTTGATTAATTTAATGGAGTGAGTTAGGTCTGCTCTATACCAAATTAGCATTCCCCCTGAGTCCCTTCCCTGTTTCACACCTGGTAGTTTGGTGGATGGGACTACCAGCTCTCTGTAACCTAGAGGGCAACCAGTGAGTCCGTCTTCTCTATACCAGGTTTCTTGCAGGATGACAATGTCTGCATTACCGATTTCTTTGGTGAAGTCCGGGTTCTTGCTCTTTAGGCCAAAGGCAGATGACCTCAGGCCTTGGATATTCCAGGATGATATAGTGAAGGCTTTTTGTTCCATAAAGTGTCCAATGTTGTTGGTCATGGTTTGGCCTCAGGCCAGTAAGTGTGAGCAGAGCCTGCTGAGCATCTGGTACATGCCGTTGGCTTGGGCGAGTGTAAGAGTGGGGGTTGGGCCTGTTTGCCCGCTCACTACCTGGGCGTATGTGTGACTTCCATGTTGATGCCCTCTTTGCGGGGGTGGGGTGCATGGGGTGGGCAGGAGTGGCATAGGTCTGATCTGAGGGGGCCTAAATGGGGTGTGGGCATGGTTGATGTGGGGGGGTGTTGATTGGTTGGGGTGGGGGTGTGGATGTGTCTGGGGGTGCTGTGGTCTGGATGTAAGTCCTCTTGGCGTGGGTCCTCTATGTGTACGTCCAGGGGGGGGTCCTGAAGTTCTTGGAGGGTGTCTCGCTGGTCTGGGTGGGGTGTCTATTGATCTGTTGCTGTTGGGGCTGCGTTTGAGAGCGATGTCCTTTAGAGTCCGGGCAAAGGTGGGCACTGCTGCCTTGTAGAGGTGGACCTGGTCATAGAGGCTGTTCAAGTCCAGGGTGGAGTGGTGGGCCAGAAAGACATTTGGTTTTGAAGCACAGTCACGGGAAATGCTTGCGTTTACCCGCTGTATTGTAGCAGGGTGGAAGTCTTTTCGTGGTAGCAGGGTGGAGATAACCACTTGTGCGTTGGGGAACGTAGAAGAAGCTTTTTCAATCACTCCCTTCAGTGCTGTGGCCACCCTTTCCTGCTGTGCTCTCAGGTCGTTTGTGCCTGTGTGTATTATTATGTGGCTAGGTGAGCCTAGTTTGTCCTCAGACAGAAGGTCTAGGGCGCGCTGGGTGTTTGGACACCAGAGTTTAGACACACTGTGTTTGGGAAAAAGGTTTTTTTCTTCTATAAATTTACCATTTGAGTCCATAAGGAGGACAATCTGTGTCTTGTGTTTGTCCTCAGTGGGTGTGGGGGGGTTATCAGGAGGGCTATCAGGGTGGCTGACCGGGGGGGTGCTCAGAGGGGGTGAGAGCTGCTGGGCTTGGGGTTTTTCTTTTGTCTGTTCTGCTGTGATGTCGACTCTATGGTCAGGGTCTGGTGTGGACTGTTCTTCTGTGGTATTGAGACTTTTGTCGGGTGCTGAGGTGGGCTGTTCTGCTGGCGTCTCTGTGGGGATGGCCACCTCCCTAGTGGGTTGTTCTCTGTCACATGCCACCCCCCTCCACCTCTCCTCCAGCAGTCTGGTCCTCTCCTCCATCCCCCTCTCCCTCTCCTCCAGCAGTCTGATCCTCTCCTCTAGTGCCATGTTCTGCTCCTGCTTCTGCTCTTTCTCCTGTTGAAGTTGTCTCACCACTGTCCAGAGTGCAGATATGTCTCTCTCCACCTCCAGCTCTCCAGGTCTGGTTAAGGGGGTGTTGTTGTGCTGGACTGTTGTCTGGGTCTGTGCTGACTGGAGTGTAATCACCTGCTGTTCCAGCTCAACCTGCCTTACCTCCAGCTGGGTGAATTTATCCTTCATTTCAACGAGGGGGAAGTACTCTGTGCTGGGAGGTTGACTGTCTGCTGAGGGTTGCTCGTCTGTGGGTCCTGATGAGGAGGTCTGGTCTGACCCGCTTGGGGTGGGGGTATCTTTATCAAGGGAGAGCTTCTCCTGCTGGGCTAATTCTTTGATTAGGTGAAAGTCCAGCTGAAACTGTTTTGGGTTGCCCTGTACCAATACTGTTCCAGACTTATAAAGATTTATATTAGCTGACTCCTCGTCCTCGTTGTCAAGAATCCTGAGTTTCCACCCCTCGTTAACCCCCCCTCTCTTAACAGAGGGGTAGTGTGCTAATATAGCACTGTGCCATGCCAGGGGATGGTTTGTGTGGAAGATAAGGTTGCTGATGTTCCCATTTTTGTAATAGTCAGCAAAAAGTGTCTCTTGATTTTCCATAAGGAGCTTCATTTTGTGCTCTTTTCTTGCCTTGTCATTCTTCACACTCCCAGGGTAGAGTATTTTAATTACCTCTGAACAGCGGGAGGCAGCTTCTAAGGCCTCTCCCTTTGTTTGGGGTAGACTATTCGACTCTCCTGCCATTGTTGGGCTAATGGTCTTTGACACCTCTCACTTGACACGTCAGTGCTAGTTGAAGCTGTATCAAGCTTGGCAATTATGTTTCATTCAATGCTTATAAAGTAATGTCATGTATTTTTCTTCTTGGCTTTTGGCAATAGAATATAGTTTCAGACTAAACATTACTCACTCAGTTCCTCAGTTCCAGGTTCCAGTTCCTTGGTATTTGTGAATCTTTCAGGTGATTCCGTAATTCCGTCCAAAATCAGGATGTAGGTTTTGAGTTTTGATTTGAATTTAGGGTTATGTTGTAGAGGGTAGCATCCTGTATGTGTTCCTGACAAAAAATCCAAGTTTAACTAACTCTAAATCTATATTTTTTAAAGAAAATGCTGAAAAATGCAAGATCTCATCTGATCATGACCTCTCTGTCTCTCTGTCTCTCTGTCTCTCTGTCTCTCTCTCTCTCTCTCTGTCCTTCTCACCATCCATCTCTCCCGCTAAGCAGCCAGGAAGACGTGTGCCCCGGCAGAGTTTTCCTGTGCCAACGGCCAGTGTGTACCAGGCCGCTGGCGCTGTGATGGGGAACCAGAGTGTCCCGACGGCTCGGATGAGGCAGACGCCACATGCAGTAAGTCAGAGCTCCAGTGGATTCCCCATTCATAGTCACCTAACCACACTCACCCAACTCAAACACTCATCAACGAGCACACAGCCGTCCATGGTCGCTCACTCACCAACACTTCCCCATTCTGTCAACCACTCCACGAGCACACAGCCGTCCATGGTCGCTCACTCACTCAACCAACCGCCCTTACATGGTCACCTGACCATCTATGTACAGTTGAAGTGGGAAGTTTCCATACACCTTAGCCAAATACATTTAAACTCAGTTTTTCACAATTCCTGACAATTAATCCTTGTAAAAATTCCCTGTTTTAGGTCAGTCAGATCACCACTTTATTTTAAGAATGTGAAATGTCAGAATAATAGCAGAGAGAATGATTTATTTCAGATTTTATTTCATTCATCACATTCCCAGTGGGTCAGAAGTTTACATACACTCAATTAGTATTTGGTAGAATTGCCTTTAAATTGTTTAACTTGGGTCAAACGTTTCAGGTAGCCTTCCACAAACTTCCTGTAACAAGTAGGGTGAATTCCGGGCCATTCCTCCTGATAGAGCTGGTGTAACTGAGTCAGGTTTGTAGGCCTCCTTACTCACACACACTTTTTCAGTTCTGCCCACAAATTGTCTATAGGATTGAGGTCAGGGCTTTGTGGCGGCCACTCCAATACCTTGACTTTCTTGTCCTTAAGCCATTTTGCCACAACTTTGGAAGTATGCATGGGGTCATTGTCCATTTGGAAGACCCATTTGCGACCAAGCTTTAACTTCCTGACTGATGTCTTGAGATGTTGCTTCAATATATCCACATACTTTTCCTGCCTCATATTGCCATCTATTTTGTGAAGTGAACCAGTCCCTCCTGCAGCAAAGCACCACCACAACATGATGCTGCCACTCCCGTGCTTCACGGTTGGGATGGTGTTCAAACTCTTAGAGGTGTATCTCTTATGAGTCCTAGCATCAATAGGTCCAGAGAGCATGTTAAGGTCCTAACCAACTACTGTCCAGATCATCAGACCTCTGCACTAGAAAGGCTAAAAGGCTGAATAATTACAGCTCGATTCTTCACACTCACACCCTATCTGAATATTATGTAGCTCCGCTCCGATGCGCCAGCCAGCCAGACAGCATCTAATTTGGCTCGGTGTTTGTAATTTTCCCTGCTACTCCACTTGGGCACCGGTTCAGCCGCCTCTCACTCACGCCACCAGCAAGGGCCCTCGCCTCAGCTCGCTTCGCCTCGCCCACACACTTCCCCACTAGACCAGCGTCTGATGTTTTAAGAGAGGCAGGAGGTGTAGCATGATCACTGCCAAGCTCTTAGAGGTGTAGCCTGATCACTGCCAAGCTCTTAGAGGTGTAGCCTGATCACTGCCAAGCTCTTAGAGGTGTAGCCTGATCACTGTCAAGCTCTTAGAGGTGTAGCCTGATCACTGCCAAGCTCTTAGAGGTGTAGCCTGATCATTGCCAAGCTCTTAGAGGTGTAGCCTGATCACTGCCAAGCTCTTAGAGGTGTAGCCTGATCACTGCCAAGCTCTTAGAGGTGTAGCCTGATCACTGCCAAGCTCTTAGAGTTGTAGCCGGATCACTGCCCAGCTCTTAGAGGAGAAGGGGGAGCGCTTTCATACTTTCATTTAGGCAATGTCAGACTGACTGAGACCGATTTCCCTCCTCTCCCAATCCACTCGTGCTCATCAGGTAGGAGGGGAAGTGCGAGGGGAGACGTTTTTGCGGCTTGTCTGGACTGAGCTGGGCCACAGGTTTGGGGAGATCAAATGGGTTCTGAATTATTCCATTTCACGTGAGTCATGGGACGTAGTAGTGTGGACTGGAGACAAGCTCAGTGTCTTTTCAAGCAGATCATTAGGAAGTAGTGTGGACTGGAGACAAGCTCAGTGTCTTTTCAAGCAGATCATTAGGAAGTAGTGTGGACTGGAGACAAGCTCAGTGTCTTTTCAAGCAGATCATTAGGAAGTAGTGTGGACTGGAGACAAGCTCAGTGTCTTTTCAAGCAGATCATTAGGAAGTAGTGTGGACTGGAGACAAGCTCAGTGTCTTTTCAAGCAGATCATTTAGAAGTAGTGTGGACTGGAGACAAGCTCAGTGTCTTTTCAAGCAGATCATTAGGAAGTAGTGTGGACTGGAGACAAGCTCAGTGTCTTTTCAAGCAGATCATTTAGAAGTAGTGTGGACTGGAGACAAGCTCAGTGTCTTTTCAAGCAGATCATTTAGAAGTAGTGTGGACTGGAGACAAGCTCAGTGTCTTTTCAAGCAGATCATTTAGAAGTAGTGTGGACTGGAGACAAGCTCAGGGTCTTTTCAAGCAGATCATTAGGAAGTAGTGTGGACTGGAGACAAGCTCAGTGTCTTTTCAAGCAGATCATTTAGAAGTAGTGTGGACTGGAGACAAGCTCAGTGTCTTTTCAAGCAGATCATTAGGAAGTAGTGTGGACTGGAGACAAGCTCAGTGTCTTTTCAAGCAGATCATTAGGAAGTAGTGTGGACTGGAGACAAGCTCAGTGTCTTTTCAAGCAGATCATTAGGAAGTAGTGTGGACTGGAGACAAGCTCAGTGTCTTTTCAAGCAGATCATTTAGAAGTAGTGTGGACTGGAGACAAGCTCAGTGTCTTTTCAAGCAGATCATTAGGAAGTAGTGTGCACTGGAGACAAGCTCAGTGTCTTTTCAAGCAGATCATTAGGAAGTAGTGCATTAAGATGTTATGCTAAATGTATCTGATTGACATTTACAGTCAACACTTGTTTCTGTTGTCCCAGCCAGAGTTGTAGACGAGAACCGATTCGACAGACCGGAGCTATTCGAGTCTGGGTCAAAACCAATACCGGAGCTACAGTGCAATCAGAAAGTATTCAGACCCCTTGACTTTTTTCACATTTTGTTACATTACAGCCTTATTCTAAAATTGTCACGTTCCTGACCTGTTTTCTCTTGTTTTATATGTCTTTATTGGTCAAGGGCGTGAGTGTTGGGTGGGCAGTCTATGTTTTCTATTTCTATGTGGGGTTTTGTGTTCGGCCTGGTATGATTCTCAATTAGAGACAGGTGTGTATCGTTTGTCTCTGATTGAGAGTCATACTAAGGCAGCCAGGGTTTCACTGGTGTTTTGTGGGTGTTTGTTTCCTGTGTTAGCGTTTGGGCCACACAGGACTGTTGCAGGTTAGTCACGTTTGTTGTTTTTGTTAATTTGTAGTGTTTGTTGGTTTGCCATTAAAATCATGAATACCTCCTACTCCGCATCTTGGTCCGATCCATGCTCCTCCTCGTCTGAGGAGGAGAACGACATTGACAACCTTTACAAAAATGGATTAAATAAAACATTGTCCTCATCATTCTACACACAATACCTCATAATGACAAACTGAAAACAGGTTTTTAGACAATAAAAAATACAGAAATACCTTATTTACAATACTTTACAAGTATTCAGACCCTTTGCTATGAGACTCGAAATTGAGCTCAGGTGCATCCTGTTTCCATTGATCTTTCTTGAGATGTTTTTACAACTTGTTTGGAGTCCATCTGTGGTAAATTCAATTGATTGGGCATGATTTGGAAAGGCACAACTGTCTATATAAGGTCCCACAGTTGACAGTGCATGTCAGAGCAAAAACCAAGCAATGAAGTCAGAGGAATTATGCGTAGAGCTCCGAGACAGGATTATGTCGAGGCACAGATCTGGGGAAGGGTACCAAAACATTTCTGCAGCATTGAAGGTCCCCAAGAACACAGTGGCCTCCATCATTCTTACATGGAAGAAGTTTTGAACCACCAAGACTCTTCCTAGAGCTGGCCGCCTGACCAAACTGAGCAATTGGGGGAGAAGGGCCTTGGTCAGGGAGGTGACCAAGAACCCGATGGTCACTCTGACAGAGTTCCAGAGTTCCTCTGCGGAGATGGGAGAACCTTCCAGAAGGACAACCATCTCTGCAGCACTTCACCAATCAGGCCTTTATGGTAGAGTGCCCAGACAAAAGCCACTCCTCAGTAAAAGGCACATGACAGCCTGCTTGCAGTTTGCCAAAAGGCACCTAAAGACTTTCAGACCATGAGAAACAAGATTCTCTGGTCTAATGAAACCAAGATAGAACTCTTTGTAGATTGATGAGAGAGAAAAAACGATGTAATACATTTTAGAATAAGGCTGCAACGTAACAAAATGTGGAAAAAGTCAAGGGGTCTGAATTGTTTCCGAATGCACTGTGTTTTTGTCTGAGTCAAGACCGAGACCACAGCTATTCCAGACAAGTCAAGACCAAGGGGGGTTCGAGTCCGAGTCAGGACTGAGACCAAGGGGGGTTCGAGTCCGAGTCAGGACAGACCAAGGGGGGTTCGAGTCCGAGTCAGGACTGAGACCAAGGGGGGTTCGAGTTCGAGTCAGGACTGAGACCAAGGGGGGTTCGAGTCTGAGTCAGGACAGACCAAGGGGGGTTCGAGTCTGAGTCAGGACAGACCAAGGGGGGTTCGAGTCCGAGTCAGGACTGAGACCAAGGGGGGTTCGAGTCCGAGTCAGGACTGAGACCAAGGGGGGTTCGAGTCCGAGTCAGGACTGAGACCAAGGGGGGTTTGAGTCCGAGTCAGGACTGAGACCAAGGGGGGTTTGAGTCCGAGTCAGGACTGAGACCAAGGGGGGTTTGAGTCCGAGTCAGGACTGAGACCAAGGGGGGTTTGAGTCCGAGTCAGGACTGAGACCAAGGGGGTTGGAGTCCGAGTCAGGACTGAGACCAAGGGGGTTCGATTCTGAGTCAGGACTGAGACCAAGGGGGTTCGATTCTGAGTCAGGACTGAGACCAAGGGGGGATCGAGTCAGGACTGGGACCAAGGGGGGATCGAGTCAGGACTGAGACAAAGGGGGGATCGAGTCAGGACTGAGACAAAGGGGGGATCGAGTCCGAGGCAGGACTGAGACAAAGGGGGGATCGAGTCCGAGTCAGGATTGAGACAAAGGGGGGATCGAGTCCGAGTCAGGATTGAGACAAAGGGGGGTTCGAGTCCCAGGCAGGACTGAGACCAGTGCAATCTGAATACTACAACACTGGTACCCATACACGTTTTAATCTTGTGATTGGTTGATCGCACAGGCCTACAAAGTTTGTCATTGAGCTCGATATTTAAAAGGAATTTGCATGCATTTACCACAGCAGAAAGGGAATTGGAAAAAGCAAATGTAATCTTAGAAAAATATTTTCCTAATTTTGTACTGCTTTATCAAGTTGTGGGCGTGTGTGTGGGCTGTTATCTCATGAATAATGTATGAAGCACAGAACAGCCGACAAGTCGCTAATGTTAATGTCACCCTCAAAAAGTTTGTGTGCGGGTGAGTTAGAGAAAGAGACAGGAACCTCCAAAGGATAACGTGTTTGCATTGGAAATCCAATTAGATATGAATAAAGGAGAGATGTTGTCTTTGTGTAGACTAGAACGGAGATATAGATCACAGTAAAGCCTATTTAAATGTAAATCCTTAAATGTATTTTATTCATGTAACGTTGCAGTCGATGGTAAAATCTTTGAGATTGAGGCCCAAAGATTTGGGCACCAAAATTCAGTCTGTGGGCCTGTTCTTTATCAAAGTCATTACATTTATTATTTCTGCTCTTGACAAAGAGAGCTGCATAATAAACCAATACAGTTGATTCAATCTTGTCTGTATGCTCATGTAGTACAAGAGGAGGGCCAGCCTACAACTCATGTTCAAATACTATAACTCTCCATTCAATGAACATGCATTATGGATTCATGTTGTATTGGCAGCAGGGTTAAACCATCACACTTGGTTTCCATGGCTACTGTACAGCAAATGATTGTCCCCCACAATGATGGAGGAGGAGATATGTCTTGATCTTATGTTAGTCACACGTAATATCTCAGACAACTCTGGCCCCGATTTTGACCCAAACTTGGGTGAATGATGCATCTAGCCATAGAGATCCGGGGATTTACAAAGTTACACTGATTGGCCCAAAGGGGGCGCTATAGTAATCAACTGATATTCCAAACTTTGAATAAGAATATTTCCTGTCTCGTTTGAGCTACGGTCATGACATTTCTGTACATATATGCATCTCCATAAGGATCCATAAGCTCCTCCCATTCATATCACGGTGAACATTTTGAAACACTGGGTGGACTCTCTGTAAATCCATTCAGATACAGTGGATCATTAGTAAAACTTCACTGTTTTCCTGTATCTCATTAATCCACCCAACATCAGTTTGAACAAGTTTGAATAATTGTCACTAATTGTCCCAAGTTGGGGCGCAGCATCATTCGTGGGGGGATGACATGTTTACTGTTGACTTGTTACTCTTGGTTAGACAGCTGTACATGAACCAGCCATGTTCAGTCATTTACACTCCACTTTCAAAATGGAGACATACATGTCATTCCTCTCAAGGTTGAGAAGGGAACAAATGCTCTATTTCTAACTCGTAGTCCACATGATGCTGTCCACATTAGGACGTCCTGAATGGCTTTTTCCTGAAAAGGTAGCAGGTCATACACAGCTGGCCCTCAGAGTGCGGTTCCCATGGTCACAGTCGCATTAAAATGGATGGGGAAGCGAGCGACTGGAGAGCCATCTGTGTTTCTGTGTACTGTACTAAAAGGCACCGTGAGAGACAGGAAACCTGTTCATTTCGCCACGGTGAACGTCTCTTCATTAAAATAACATGTTTCTCTCATCTCCTCGTTGAACTCGTCAACCTTTTGGAAGCACATTATTAGCGAACGCTCTGATTTTGATGGACTTTCAGTAGAACTATGAGAATGAATACAGAATGTCATTTTAACAAGAAACATTGAACTTCTGATATACTACATATTGAAAAATATAGCGTGAAAGAAGTGTCAGAAGGCTCGACAATAACAAAAAACGACAAATTAGCGCTGCAAATAAGGCTAGCCCTGTGTGACGCTCATTCCTTAAACTATGGTGTTGCCATGACAACTTCACACTTCGAGCAGTAGCCCAGAGCCAAAAAGTGGCGTCTCCTGCTGTAATTTACAACATATTTAGCCCAGGGACGGTGTTTGTTTGAAGTTTGTATTTCTCTTCTGTCGGTGCCAGGCAGAGACCTACTGTATGTTTGCAGTCAGTGATAGTTGATCCCCTGTTTTACATATGTTAATGCTAATTAACATACAGCACGCACACCTTCCACCACGCTCCAATTACACTGAAGCTTGATGAGGTATGAGGCATGCTGTGTTATTTTTGTCTCTCTGTCTGTCTCTGTCTCTCTCTCTGTTTCTCGCTCCCTGTCTCTTGCTCTCTGTCTCTGTCTCTCTCCCTGACTCTGTCTCTCGCTCTCTGTCTCTCTCTCCCTTTCTCGCTCTCCCTGTCTCTGTCTCTCGCTCTCTTTCTCTCTCTCTGTCTCTCTCTCCCTATCTCTCTCTGTGTCTCTGTCTCTCTCTCTCTCTCTCTATGTCTCTCTCTCTGTCTGTCTCTCTCTCTGTTTTTCTGTCTATCTCTCCCTTTCTCGCTCTCCCTGTCTCTGTCTCTCGCTCTCTGTCTCTGTCTCTCTGTCTCTGTCTCTGTCTCTGTCTCTCTCTGTCTCTGTCTCTCTCTCAATTCAATTCAATTTGCTTTATTGGCATGACGTAACAGTGTACATATTGCCAAAGCTTATTTACAATATAAAAATGAAAAATTTAAATAAAATCTCTCTGTCTCTCTGTCTCTCTGTCTCTATCTCTCTCTCTCTCTCTCTCTCTCTCTCTCTCTCTCTCTCTCTCTCTCTCTCTCTCTCTCTCTCTCTCATTCTCTGTTCCTCTATATCTGTGTACACAGACAGAAAAGCCCTAGATCTGTGCCAGCCTAAATCATTGTAGTGCAGTGAGTTGTCTCATAATTATACACTGGAGTAGCGTTACACTGACACATGAAAGATTAAGGCTGGGGCTTTGGCTGAGCGGGTTAGTTACTCAAAAAGTACTGAAAAATAAATGGCTCTCTGTGGAGATTCACTTGAAATAGTTTTCCTAGCGATGTAAAGTGGAATTACAGAGGATCAACAGATACCGTATACTCCCCGTGTATTTATTACTGTAGAAATACTGATCTATTCTCATGTTCACTGTTCCAGAACAGCAGAAAGGTCTCCCATGTCAGAACAGTAGAAACGTCTCCCATGTCAGAACAGTAGAAAGGTCTCCCATGTCAGAACAGCAGAAAGGTCTCCCATGTCAGAACAGCAGAAAGGTCTCCCATGTCAGAACAGCAGAAAGGTCTCCCATGTCAGAACAGCAGAAAGGTCTCCCATGTCAGAACAGCAGAAAGGTCTCCCATGTCAGAACAGCAGAAAGGTCTCCCATGTCAGAACAGCAGAAAGGTCTCCCATGTCAGAACAGCAGAAAGGTCTCCCATGTCAGAACAGCAGAAAGGTCTCCCATGTCAGAACAGCAGAAAGGACTCCCATGTCAGAACAGCAGAAAGGTCTCCCATGTCAGAACAGCAGAAAGGTCTCCCATGTCAGAACAGCAGAAAGGTCTCCCATGTCAGAACAGCAGAAAGGTCTCCCATGTCAGAACAGCAGAAAGGTCTCCCATGTCAGAACAGCAGAAAGGTCTCCCATGTCAGAACAGCAGAAAGGTCTCCCATGTCTTCAGGAGTTAGAGGTCTATTCAATCCACATTCAGGAACTTCAGTTTTACAGCCTGATTTGAAATTTAAAGGCAATGTTCCCGCTTTAGCGGAGACTGCATTCACGGTGAACTCTGTTTATGTCGGCTCAATCAGAAATTACCTTTACATTTTTATCACGGAATCTGTACGTTTCTGTTTTACAGACTGAATCTAGACCTTAGTAAACATTTTGAGGATTTGTCCCCAAGTGAATGGCCCTTAAGCCGACCTGGTTATCCAAAAATCCACTATCTGCAAGTCCACACACACACTTGGTCATTCTCACTCACTCACTCACTCACTCACTCACTCACTCACTCACTCACTGACTTAAGTTTTTTCCTTAGTCGCAGGACTCCTTCTGCCCTTAAGGATGAATCACCATTGGCTAAAAGGTGTAACTTGTATATTTTTTCTCTATTCCCCTTCGAGCTCGGTTCAAGATGACTGTTGACGGTTCTTGAATTGGGCCTGAAAAAGAGGGTGAGGCTTTTAGACAGGGCCGAGTACACAGAGTACAGAGTACACAGAGTACCGGCACCTCAAATTTTCTACTGGAGTACTTGCACCTCTTACAGAATATTAATTCTCAAATATCAACACTGGTACTGTAACATTTGAGTCCCGGCACAAATTAGTGCCAGTGCCTTTTTAAATTCTACTTCAAGCACTGACTGTTGGTAATATCCACCATTGCTTGATTTTATTCATTATTATTTAACCTTTTATTTAACCTTTGTTTAACTAGGCAAGTCAGTTAAGAACAAATTCGTATTTCCATA
This sequence comes from Salvelinus fontinalis, assembly GCF_029448725.1. NCBI lineage: Eukaryota > Metazoa > Chordata > Actinopteri > Salmoniformes > Salmonidae > Salvelinus > Salvelinus fontinalis. The sequence goes on from NC_074690.1 coordinate 15,923,775, forward strand.
TGATATGACACACGCAGCAGACATTTTAGAGTGACAGCTCTGTACAGCTGCAGGAAAGATAGCGAGCCTCTGTGCAGCTTTTCCCGAAAGAAGCCTTTGATACCTGAAGATACACATACTCTCTATTGATAGACATCTGATTCAATAAAACCATGTGGGTCCATTTTAGATGTTGAATGACATAAGCACAGAGGATTATGGTTCTATGAGGAGGAGGGATAATGATAACAGCCTCAGACAGTCGTTTCTTTGTAGATATTGAGCTTCAACCCTATCGAGATGTTTCATTGTTAGAGGTAATGAGTAATAAGACTGAGTCGACTGACTGAATAACGGAGAGGATTTTAGTTGTGTGTGTGTGTGTGTGTGTGTGTGTGTGCGCGCGCGTGTGCGTGCGTGCGTGCGTGTGTGCGTGCGTGAGCATTTCTTTATTTTTATTGCTTACTTCACATTAGCTGTAAGTAACATGTTTTCACAGTTCACCGCTCATGTGTACTCTACATATCAGGGCCAATGTATAATAACATGTCTTCACGTGTACGGTCTTCACGTGTACTGATTCATGCCACATCCCCCATGACGACCTGCAGTTGAACTCAGACGATACACATATTGTGGTAAACAACAATGCCTTATTCAGTGTGAGTAAGCTGCATGAGCCATGAATACAGTAGTATGATAATGCTAGTTATGCTAATGTTAGGTAATGTTGCAGGCTGACACTGTAGCTTAGCTAGCGTTCCTGTACCTGAGCCATAATTCACAGAGAGGGATGTGGCTATGCTAGCCTTGCTTAATGAAGCTACAGTAGATACAGTAGAATGCTAGCCATGGTAGCTAACCCTGGCTGATATGCTCACTGTAGCTTAGCAAGCGAGCTAGCGTTCTTGTACCTGAGCCATAATTCACAGAGAGGGTGTGGCTGTGCTAGCCCTGCTTAATGAAGCAGTAAATCTGCCCGTGACTTAGTGTCGTCTGAGCGTTTGATGCCATTTCTTCTGCTCAGCTGCCTGGACCAAGTTACTCTCTCAACCTCCCTACCACCAGGCAGTACGACCCATTGGCTGACTCTCTGGCTGCCTTGTAGGGCTGTAGTGTAGACCTGGGTTCAAATAGTATTTGTTTCCCCCCAATACTTTAAGTGCTTGATTAAGCCTGCCTGAGTGCCAAATGGGCAGGGTTTGCACTTTTGGAACTATTCTATTAGCTCCATTGCGCCAGGCAAACTCAATCAAGCACAGCGAAAGTGTTTAAGGAAAAACACTAATACTATTTTGAACCCAGCTCTGGTTACAATCTCCTTTTTTTATGGGTGAGACATGCTGGACAAAACGGTAACACGCAATTAGTAACAAGAAAAAGGTAAAACATATAATCTATCTACACCAGCGTTTCCCCAACTCGGTCCTCGGTGACCCCAAGGGGTGCACGTTTTGTTTTTTTGTCTCTAGCACTACACAGCTGATTCAAATAATCAACTAATCATCAAGCTTTGATTATTTGAATCAGCTGTGTAGTGTCAGGGGTAATAAACAAAATGTTGCACCCCTTGGGGTCACCGAGGACCGAGTTTGGGAAACGCTGGTGTAGAAGAAACTGCACAATCACATACGTCAGCAGTGATGTTTCACATAAGACCGTGAATGTGAATGGGTCAAACTGCTTTAACATATACACCATACTGTACAGGCAACTGACTAAATAAAGGAAACACCAACATAGTGTCTTAAGGTGTTGGGCCAGCAGGAGCCACCAGAACAGCTTCAATGCACCCTGGCATAGATTCTACAGGTGTCTGGAACTCTACTGGCATAGATTCTACAGGTGTCTGGAACTCTATTGGTATAGATTCTACAGGTGTCTGGAACTCTATTGGTATAGATTCTACAGGTGTCTGGAACTCCATTGGTATAGATTCTACAGGTGTCTGGAACTCTATTGGTATAGATTCTACAGGTGTCTGGAACTCTATTGGTATAGATTTTACAGGTGTCTGGAACTCTATTGGTATAGATTCTACAGGTGTCTGGAACTCTATTGGTATAGATTCTACAGGTGTCTGGAACTCTATTGGTATAGATTCTACAAGTGTCTGGAACTCTATTGGTATAGATTCTACGGGTGTCTGGAACTCTATTGGTATAGATTCTACAGGTGTCTGGAACTCTACTGGTATAGATTCTACAGGTGTCTGGAACTCTATTGGTATAGATTCTACAGGTGTCTGGAACTCTATTGGTATAGATTCTACAGGTGTCTGGAACTCTATTGGTATAGATTCTACAGGTGTCTGGAACTCTATTGGTATAGATTCTACAGGTGTCTGGAACTCTATTGGTATAGATTCTACAGGTGTCTGGAACTCTATTGGTATAGATTCTACAGGTGTCTGGAACTCTATTGGTATAGATTCTACAGGTGTCTGGAACTCTATTGGTATAGATTCTACAGGTGTCTGGAACTCTACTGGTATAGATTCTACAGGTGTCTGGAACTCTATTGGTATAGATTCTACAGGTGTCTGGAACTCTATTGGTATAGATTATATAGGTGTCTGGAACTCTACTGGTATAGATTCTACAGGTGTCTGGAACTCTATTGGTATAGATTCTACAGGTGTCTGGAACTCTATTGGTATAGATCCTACAGGTGTCTGGAACTCTATTGGTATAGATTCTACAGGTGTCTGGAACTCTATTGGTATAGATTCTACAGGTGTCTGGAACTCTATTGGTATAGATTCTACAGGTGTCTGGAACTCTATTGGTATAGATTCTACAGGTGTCTGGAACTCTATTGGTATAGATTCTACAGGTGTCTGGATCTCTATTGGTATAGATTCTACAGGTGCCTGGAACTCTACTGGTATAGATTCTACAGGTGTCTGGAACTCTATTGGTATAGATTCTACAGGTGTCTGGAACTCTACTGGTATAGATTCTACAGGTGTCTGGAACTCTACTGGTCTAGATTCTACAGGTGTCTGGAACTCTATTGGTATAGATTCTACAGGTGTCTGGAACTCTATTGGTATAGATTCTACAGGTGTCTGGAACTCTATTGGTATAGATTCTACAGGTGTCTGGAGCTCTATTGGTATAGATTCTACAGGTGTCTGGAACTCTATTGGTATAGATTCTGCTGGTGTCTGGTACTCTATTGGTATAGATTCTGCTGGTGTCTGGTACTCTATTGGTATAGATTCTACAGGTGTCTGGAACTCTATTGGTATAGATTCTACAGGTGTCTGGAACTCTATTGGTATAGATTCTACAGGTGTCTGGAACTCTACTGGTATAGATTCTACAGGTGTCTGGAACTCTATTGGTATAGATTCTACAGGTGTCTGGAACTCTATTGGTATAGATTCTATAGGTGTCTGGAACTCTACTGGTATAGATTCTACAGGTGTCTGGAACTCTACTGGTATAGATTCTACAGGTGTCTGGAACTCTACTGGTATAGATTCTACAGGTGTCTGGAACTCTATTGGTATAGATTCTACAGGTGTCTGGAACTCTATTGGTATAGATTCTACAGGTGTCTGGAACTCTATTGGTATAGATTCTACAGGTGTCTGGAACTCTATTGGTATAGATTCTACAGGTGTCTGGAACTCTATTGGTATAGATTCTACAGGTGTCTGGAACTCTATTGGTATAGATTCTACAGGTGTCTGGAACTCTATTGGTATAGATTCTACAGGTGTCTGGAACTCTACTGGTATAGATTCTACAGGTGTCTGGAACTCTATTGGTATAGATTCTACAGGTGTCTGGAACTCTATTGGTATAGATTCTACAGGTGTCTGGAACTCTATTGGTATAGATTCTACAGGTGTCTGGAACTCTATTGGTATAGATTCTACAGGTGTCTGGAACTCTATTGGTATAGATTCTACAGGTGTCTGGAACTCTATTGGTATAGATTCTACAGGTGTCTGGAACTCTATTGGTATAGATTCTACAGGTGTCTGGAACTCTATTGGTATGTGTGTTTAGAATTATTTTTGTTGTACTAATGCTATTTAATCTCTCCTCAGACTAATATTATTCTGTTTGTCCTGTGGGTACCTTTGCCATTGTTCCACCCCTTGTGTATTGCACTGTCATGGTGTATTTGTTGGTGTATTTCACATCATAGAAACTCACATCATAGAAACTCACATCATAGAAACTCACATCATAGAAACTCACATCATAGAAACTCACATTATAGAAACTCACATCATAGAAACTCACATCATAGAAACTCACATCATAAAAATTCATTGTCAATGAGCCAACTATTGTACTACAAATGTCAAAATCCCTATTAGTTCCTGTGTCATAAAAGTCAAGATGTTGAGTCTTCATTTGTCACTCCACCGGTAAACAACTGCGACGCAAATGTCACTCTGCCTCTGCCTCTGACTAATTGGCTTTTATTTGGCCTTTAGGGCCTCTTTCTCGAACTAAACACATTAGCCACAACTATAGCGACAGCTTGTGGAATTCACAAGTTAGCATAATCGAATCAATCACTACCTTGTCTTAGTGTCGAGCGACTTGAGCACACGGTTGGTATTTGATTCCCTTGTTAGCGACAGAGGGGGATTAAGTGTGTAGTTAATCAAAGGGCCATCGGTTAGAGGATAGGATAGCTATTTTCACACTTTCTTTATCTTTCTCTCTCCCTCACTCTTTTTCCCACTCTCTCCCTCCCTTCCTCGCTTGCTCTCTCTTTCTTTCTCTCTCTCCCTCTTTCTCTCCCTCTTTCTCTCTCCCTCTCTCTCTCTTTTCTCTCTTTCTCTCTCTCTCTTTCTCTCTCTCTTCACCACTGGTGTTGTTAGTGAACTGGGTTCTCTTCCCCACTGCTGTTGTTAGTGAACTGGGTTCTCTTCACCACTGGTGTGGTTAGTGAGCTGGGTTCTCTTCACCACTGTTGTGGTTAGTGAACTGGGTTCTCTTCACCACTGTTGTGGTTAGTGAGCTGGGTTCTCTTCACCACTGCTGTTGTTAGTGAACTGGGTTCTCTTCACCACTGGTGTGGTTAGTGAGCTGGGTTCTCTTCACCACTGGTGTGGTTAGTGAGCTGGGTTCTCTTCACCACTGCTGTTGTTAGTGAACTGGGTTCTCTTCACCACTGTTGTGGTTAGTGAGCTGGGTTCTCTTCACCACTGCTGTGGTTAGTGAGCTGGGTTCTCTTCACCACTGGTGTGGTTAGTGAACTGGGTTCTCTTCACCACTGCTGTTGTTAGTGAGCTGGGTTCTCTTCACCACTGGTGTGGTTAGTGAGCTGGGTTCTCTTCACCATTGATGTGGTTAGTGAGCTGGGTTCTCTTCACCACTGCTGTTGTTAGTGAGCTGGGTTCTCTTCACCACTGGTGTGGTTAGTGAGCTGGGTTCTCTTCACCACTGGTGTGGTTAGTGAACTGGGTTCTCTTCACCACTGGTGTGGTTAGTGAGCTGGGTTCTCTTCACCACTGTTGTGGTTAGTGAGCTGGGTTCTCTTCACCACTGCTGTGGTTAGTGAGCTGGGTTCTCTTCACCACTGCTGTGGTTAGTGAGCTGGGTTCTCTTCACCACTGGTGTGGTTAGTGAGCTGGGTTCTCTCAGAATAAGATGTTGTTCATCTGCTGTGTTGTTCCTGTCTTGTCTGTTCAGGGCTGAGAGAACAACATCTTTATTTAACTAGAGAAGTCAGTTAAGAACAAATTCTTATTTAGAATTTAGAGTGCCTCCATAAGGCAAAAGGCCTCTTGCAGGGACGGGGGCTGGGATTAAAAATAATATATATATATAGGTTAAAACACACATCAACAAGAAACCCTTCTATACACCCTAGTCTGTTAGACACTAAACCCTTCTATACACCCTAGTCTGTTAGACACTAAACCCTTCTATACACCCTAGTCTTTTAGACACTAAACCCTTCTATACATCCTAGTCTGTTCGACACTAAACCCTTCTATACACCCTAGTCTGTTAGACACTAAACCCTTCTATACACCCTAGTCTGTTAGACACTAAACCCTTCTATACACCCTAGTCTGTTAGACACTAAACCCTTCTATGGAACCCAGGACTGGATTCCATATCAACACCTAGCCTCTACACCCTAGACCCAGGACTGGATTCCATATCAACACCTAGCCTCTACACTCTAGACCAGGACTGGATTCCATATCAACACCTAGCCTCTACACCCTAGACCCAGGACTGGATTCCATATCAACACCTAGCCTCTACACTCTAGACCCAGGACTGGATTCCATATCAACACCTAGCCTCTACACTCTAGACCCAGGACTGGATTCCATATCAACACCTAGCCTCTACACTCTAGACCCAGGACTGGATTCCATATCAACACCTAGCCTCTACACCCTAGACCAGGACTGGATTCCATATCAACACCTAGCCTCTACACTCTAGACCCAGGACTGGATTCCATATCAACACCTAGTCTCTACACCCTAGACCCAGGACTGGATTCCATATCAACACCTAGCCTCTACACTCTAGAACCAGGACTGGATTCCATATCAACACCTAGCCTCTACACTCTAGACCCAGGACTGGATTCCATATCAACACCTAGCCTCTACACCCTAGACCCAGGACTGGATTCCATATCATCATCTAGCCTCTACACTCTAGACCAGGACTTGATTCCATATCAACACCTAGCCTCTACACCCTAGACCCAGGACTGGATTCCATATCAACACCTAGCCTCTACACTCTAGACCAGGACTGGATTCCATATCAACACCTAGCCTCTACACTCTAGACCCAGGACTGGATTCCATATCAACACCTAGCCTCTACACTCTAGACCCAGGACTGGATTCCATATCAACACCTAGCCTCTACACTCTAGACCCAGGACTGGATTCCATATCAACACCTAGCCTCTACACTCTAGACCCAGGACTGGATTCCATATCAACACCTAGCCTCTACACTCTAGACCCAGGACTGGATTCCATATCAACACCTAGCCTCTACACTCTAGACCCAGGACTGGATTCCATATCAACACCTAGCCTCTACACTCTAGACCAGGACTGGATTCCATATCAACACCTAGCCTCTACACTCTAGACCCAGGACTGGATTCCATATCAACACCTAGCCTCTACACTCTAGACCCAGGACTGGATTCCATATCAACACCTAGCCTCTACACTCTAGACCCAGGACTGGATTCCATATCAACACCTAGCCTCTACACCCTAGACCCAGGACTGGATTCCATATCAACACCTAGCCTCTACACTCTAGACCCAGGACTGGATTCCATATCAACACCTAGCCTCTACACTCTAGACCCAGGACTGGATTCCATATCAACACCTAGCCTCTACACTCTAGACCCAGGACTGGATTCCATATCAACACCTAGCCTCTACACTCTAGACCAGGACTGGATTCCATATCAACACCTAGCCTCTACACTCTAGACCCAGGACTGGATTCCATATCAACACCTAGCCTCTACACTCTAGACCCAGGACTGGATTCCATATCAACACCTAGCCTCTACACTCTAGACCCAGGACTGGATTCCATATCAACACCTAGCCTCTACACTCTAGACCAGGACTGGATTCCATATCAACACCTAGCCTCTACACTCTAGACCCAGGACTGGATTCCATATCAACACCTAGCCTCTACACTCTAGACCCAGGACTGGATTCCATATCAACACCTAGCCTCTACACCCTAGACCCAGGACTGGATTCCATATCAACACCTAGCCTCTACACTCTAGACCAGGACTGGATTCCATATCAACACCTAGCCTCTACACTCTAGACCAGGACTGGATTCCATATCAACACCTAGCCTCTACACTCTAGACCCAGGACTGGATTCCATATCAACACCTAGCCTCTACACTCTAGACCCAGGACTGGATTCCATATCAACACCTAGCCTCTACACTCTAGACCCAGGACTGGATTCCATATCAACACCTAGCCTCTACACTCTAGACCCAGGACTGGATTCCATATCAACACCTAGCCTCTACACTCTAGACCAGGACTGGATTCCATATCAACACCTAGCCTCTACACTCTAGACCAGGACTGGATTCCATATCAACACCTAGCCTCTACACTCTAGACCCAGGACTGGATTCCATATCAACACCTAGCCTCTACACCCTAGACCCAGGACTGGATTCCATATCAACACCTAGCCTCTACACTCTAGACCCAGGACTGGATTCCATATCAACACCTAGCCTCTACACTCTAGACCCAGGACTGGATTCCATATCAACACCTAGCCTCTACACTCTAGACCCAGGACTGGATTCCATATCAACACCTAGCCTCTACACTCTAGACCAGGACTGGATTCCATATCAACACCTAGCCTCTACACTCTAGACCCAGGACTGGATTCCATATCAACACCTAGCCTCTACACTCTAGACCCAGGACTGGATTCCATATCAACACCTAGCCTCTACACTCTAGACCCAGGACTGGATTCCATATCAACACCTAGCCTCTACACTCTAGACCAGGACTGGATTCCATATCAACACCTAGCCTCTACACTCTAGACCAGGACTGGATTCCATATCAACACCTAGCCTCTACACTCTAGACCCAGGACTGGATTCCATATCAACACCTAGCCTCTACACCCTAGACCCAGGACTGGATTCCATATCAACACCTAGCCTCTACACTCTAGACCCAGGACTGGATTCCATATCAACACCTAGCCTCTACACTCTAGACCAGGACTGTATAGATATAAGCATCATGGTAGTAGCGTCATCGCTGTGTCTGTGAGGATACTAGGGCTCGCTCACTCTCTTGATCCATACATCTGGGGCGGCAGGTAGCCTAGTGGTTAGAGCGTTGGGCCAGTAACCGAAAAGTTGCTGGATCGAATCCCCGAGCTGACAAGGTAAAAATCTGTTGTTCTGCCCCTGAACAAGGCAGTTAACCCACTGTTCCCCGGTAGGCCGCCATTGTAAATAAGAATTTATTCTTAACTGACTTGCCTAGTTAAATAAAATAAAATACATATATGTAAATGTGGTGATATGCAATGTAGCAGAAACTCTGTAGGCCTATTACAAACAACTACCTCTAGCCCACCTCACCTAACCCACCTCCTCTAACCCACCCACCTACCCCCACCCCACCTACCTCACCTACCCCTAACCCACATACCCCAAACCCACATACCCCTAACCCACCTACCTCTAACCCACCTAACCCACCTACCTCTAACCCACCTCACCTACCCCTAACCCATCTACCTCTAACCCACCTTACCTACCCCTAACCCATCTACCTCTAACCCACCTCACCTACCCCTAACCCATCTACCTCTAACCCACCTCACCTACCCAAGCCTCTCAGATCTGCCAAGTGGAGTGAGGGCAGCAGTGAAGGGTGCAACGTGTTGGAATGGAACACATCCTAAAAAGTCATCTCCCTCTCTCCTCTCCAGGCAAACAGACGTGTCCTCCTGAGAAGTTTGGCTGTGGCGGCTCCACCAACAAGTGTGTCTCGTTGTCGTGGCGATGCGATGGCGAGCAGGACTGCGAGAACGGGGCGGACGAGGAGGACTGCGCCGCCGGTGAGTGTGATGGGCAGCTGTCAATCAAAGGCCATAGAAACCACCCATTGGCTGAGACAGGTGTCCTTAATTTGTGGATGGGCAATAGTCCCGCCCACTGACTGCACTGGATTTTAACTGGACACTATGGTGAGAAAAGAAGGGGTGTGTTTCTTCTCAGTGACCTTTAACCCTTGAACCACTAAGCAGTAGTAGTACCACTGTTTGTGTCAGTCTTTTGCCTCCCTAGCTTTTGTATTCACACCCTTTTGGAATGGCAACGGCTGTTACCCTAGTCATAGCATTGTGTTTGAACACACGTCCCAGGTTAGGATCTTACGGAGCTTTGAATAAGCCCACTACTGTGTGACATGCCATGAGTGGGCGGAGTCAAAGGAACCAATAGAACAGATTATTTGGATCAAAGTTCCCCGTTTCCTCCATTTTGGGGCATTTTGGGGTTTCTTTTCTCTGTATGATTTATCTTCTGACGACGGAGGACACGACGGCTCAGTGTGCAGCAATCCCAAATTACACCCCGTTGCCTAGTGCACTACTTTTGGCCAGAGCCTGTCAAAAGTAGTGCACTATGTAGGGAATAGGGTGCCATTTGAGACTCCAATGAATAAGTCAGCTCTGCTGAGAAAATACATTGCTTTGATGCCAAATCAAAGGTTGCAATTCAATATCAAATGTATGAATCAGTGTAGAATTTGCCGGAAGCTTTGGTGTCTACCATGACTTATCGCAACCATAGCGATAGCAAGAGTCTCCAACTCAAACCAATCCAGCCTTGCATGATGCAAGCATCAATCCATCAACGATGGCATCACCCTCCCCTCTACCCAATCACGCGTCACTGTGGTGCCTCTCTGTACACTCTCACACATACACACACACACACACACACACACACACACACACACACACACACACACACACACACACACACACACACACACACACACACACACACACACACACACACACACACACACACACACACACACACACACACACACACACACACCGCTGTGACTACACCTCTGCCCTACTTTACAAGGCAGCATGAAAACTCAGCTTCTCATTTTCTCTCCCTCCCTCCCTCCTCCTCTCTCCCTCCCTCGTCTCTCCCGCACGTCGGGAGAAATTGATTGTAGCGACAGTACCGCAGGAGACTGGATGTTTGGAGCTCCACCGTGGCACGTGCGCAGGAAGCTACACTGGGAGAAACCCTGTATTATTTCCCTCAGATGGGGGGGGGGGGGAGCAGAGAGAGGGTGTTGTGTGTTTCCCTACTATCATTTGGGTCCCAGAGTTTGTTTCTGTGTATGTGGCTTCATTTCACTTCTTCACCGCAATCGCTTGATTTGTATTTCCTCAGAAAGCCCACAGTCCTATTTCCACCGTGTGTATTGGAAATCAAATCCAACTATCTGCTCCTCCCAGATATGGTCTGTGAGCCTGCGTTTACTACAGCGCTGCAGAGCTAAGGGACAATTACAAAATACAAAACCAGGCTTGGGTTCAAATACTATTTGAAATCTTTCCATTTTGAAATTATTTTTAGTGTTTTCTTTAGCCTGCCTATAGTCCCAGATGGGCAAGGTAGGTTTTTTCTATTCTATTTTTTCTAGTCTATTCTTAGTGGTCTCATTGCGCCAGGCAAACTCAATCATGCTCAGCTTAAGTTTTTTTATTTTATTATTTGAAATAGTATATGATTAAAGTGTTTTTGAACCAAGGTGTAAAATACATCTATGCCACTCTGCCCGTAACACTCCTATGGTTAAAGGAGCTGAAGTCTAAAGTCTGTGTCAAAGTGGCAAAGATCTAATACCTTCTTACACTAAACAAAAATATAAATGCAACATGCAACAATTTCAATGATTTTACTGAGTTACAGTTCATATAATGAAATCAGTCAATTTAAATAAATAAATGAGGCTCTAATCTATGGATTTCACATGACTGTTGGTCACAGATACCTTAAAAAAAAAGTAGTGGCGTAGCTTTGAAAATAGTCCGTATCTGGTGTGACCACCATTTGCCTCATGCAGCGCGACACATCTCATTCACATAGAGTTGATCAGGCTGTTGATTGTGGCCTGTGGAATGTTGTCCCGCTCCTCTTCAATGGCTGTGTGAAGTTGCTAGATATTGGTGGGAACTGGATCACGCTGTCGTACACGTCGATCCAGAGAATCCCCAAACATACTGAATGGGTGACATGTCTGGTGAGTATGCAGGCCATGGAAGAACTGGGACATGTACAAATCCTTGCCACGTAGGGCCGTGCATTATCACGCTGAAACACGAGGTAATGGCGGTGGATGAATGGCACGACAATGTGCCTCAGGATCTCATCACGGTATCTCTGTGCATTCAAATTGACATCGAGTGCCACCATGGGGCACTCTGTTCACAACATTGACATCAGCAAACCGCTCGCCCACACGACGCCATACATGTGCTCTGCGGATGCCGGTTGGACGTACAGCCAAATGCTCTAAAATGACATTGTAGGTGGATTATTGTAGAGAAATGAACATTCAATGCTCTGGCAAACCTTCAGACATCTGTGGCATTGTGTTGTGTGACAAAACTGCACATTTTACAGTGGCCTTTTATTGTCCCCAGCACAAGGTGCACCTGTGTAATGATCATGTGGTGGATGGATTATCTTGGCAAAGGAAAATTTTTCACTAAAAGGGATGTAAAAAAAATGGTGTGCAAAATTTGTGAGAAATAAGCTTTTTGTGCATAGGTAACATTTTTGGGATATTTTATTTCAGCTTGTGACAAATTGGACAAACACTTTACATGTTGTGTTTATATTTTTGCTCAGTGTAACTTGTCAGGTTTTTCAGCCGTAGTCTGCCCGGGTCCATAGACAGCCTCTCTATCCTGTCTGCCCGGGTCCATAGACAGCCTCTCTATCCTGTCTGCCCGGGTCCATAGACAGCCTCTGTATCCTGTCTGCCCGGGTCCATAGACAGCCTCTGTATCCTGTCTGCCCGGGTCCATAGACAGCTTCTCTATCCTGTCTGCCCGGGTCCATAGACAGCTTCTCTATCCTGTCTGCCCGGGTCCATAGAGAGCCTCTCTATCCTGTCTGCCCGGGTCCATAGACAGCCTCTCTATCCTGTCTGCCCGGGTCCATAGAGAGTCTCTCTATCCTGTCTGCCCGGGTCCATAGACAGCTTCTCTATCCTGTCTGCCCGGGTCCATAGACAGCTTCTCTATCCTGTCTGCCCGGGTCCATAGAGAGTCTCTGTATCCTGTCTGCCCGGGTCCATAGACAGCTTCTCTATCCTGTCTGCCCGGGTCCATAGACAGCCTCTCTATCCTGTCTGCCCGGGTCCATAGACAGCCTCTCTATCCTGTCTGCCCGGGTCCATAGACAGCCTCTCTATCCTGTCTGCCCGGGTCCATAGAGAGTCTCTCTATCCTGTCTGCCCGGGTCCATAGACAGCCTCTCTATCCTGTCTGCCCGGGTCCATAGACAGCCTCTGTATCCTGTCTGCCCGGGTCCATAGAGAGTCTCTGTATCCTGTCTGCCCGGGTCCATAGACAGCTTCTCTATCCTGTCTGCCCGGGTCCATAGACAGCCTCTCTATCCTGTCTGCCCGGGTCCATAGACAGCCTCTGTATCCTGTCTGCCCGGGTCCATAGACAGCCTCTGTATCCTGTCTGCCCGGGTCCATAGACAGCCTCTGTATCCTGTCTGCCCGGGTCCATAGACAGCCTCTGTATCCTGTCTGCCCGGGTCCATAGAGAGTCTCTATCCTGTCTGCCCGGGTCCATAGAGAGTCTCTCTATCCTGTCTGCCCGGGTCCATAGAGAGTCTCTATCCTGTCTGCCCGGGTCCATAGAGAGTCTCTATCCTGTCTGCCCGGGTCCATAGACAGCCTCTCTATCCTGTCTGCCCGGGTCCATAGAGAGTCTCTATCCTGTCTGCCCAGGTCCATAGAGAGTCTCTATCCTGTCTGCCCGGGTCCATAGAGAGTCTCTATCCTGTCTGCCCGGGTCCATAGACAGCCTCTCTATCCTGTCTGCCCGGGTCCATAGAGAGTCTCTATCCTGTCTGCCCGGGTCCATAGAGAGTCTCTATCCTGTCTGCCCGGGTCCATAGACAGCCTCTCTATCCTGTCTGCCCGGGTCCATAGACAGCCTCTCTGTCCTGTCTGCCCGGGTCCATAGACAGCCTCTCTATCCTGTCTGCCCAGGTCCATAGACAGCCTCTATCCTGTCTGCCCTTTCTCATTCTGATTTCTCCATTGACCCCTTCAGACTGCCTCTCCTGGTGAGTTCAGGCCAGGGCCCCTGGCATCCATATTAGGAAGTCCCCTAGAGCTGAAACACTGCTGGGCTTGTTGAGTATATGGTAAGGCATCCATATTAGGAAGTCCCCTAGAGCTGAAACACTGCTGGGCTTGTAGAGTATAAAGTAAGGCATCCATATTAGGAAGTCCCCTAGAGCTGGAACACTGCTGGGCTTGTAGAGTATAAAGTAAGGCATCCATATTAGGAAGTCCCCTAGAGCTGAAACACTGCTGGGCTTGTAGAGTATAAAGTAAGGCATCCATATTAGGAAGTCTCCTAGAGCTGAAACACTGCTGGGCTTGTAGAGTATAAAGTAAGGCATCCATATTAGGAAGTCCCCTAGAGCTGAAACACTGCTGGGCTTGTAGAGTATAAAGTAAGGCATCCATATTAGGAAGTCCCCTAGAGCTGAAACACTGCTGGGCTTGTAGAGTATAAAGTAAGGTGTCCAAATTAGGAAATGAACCTCTGTTGTCAAAACTCCCGCAGTTCAGACAAAAGTCCCTCTGTCGTTGCAGTCAAATTTTTGTCTGAGGGCTTAGTGAGTGAGGTGACTTCAGAATATGGATGCTGTAATATTTGGATTGGTAGTTATGTTGGTCGGGTTACATAATGCTAGATCTGATATTTAAGAAAACGTTTTTTACCGTGACTGCAGTGGTATAATACTGTAGTATAATACAGTGCTTCTACACCTGCATTGCTTGCTGTTTGGGGTTTTAGGTTGGGTTTCTGTACAGCACTTTGAGATATCAGCTGATGTAAGAAGGGCTATATAAATACATTTGATTTGATTTAGTACCCTGAATTCTCCTGAACAATTGACCAATCTGAAGAAAAACTCTGAGCTTGTATAGCCGACAATAAAAAGCTGGTGTACTTCCAGTGTCGATCTGGCCACATGTTCAGGAAAACGTTGTCTCTAAATACTACAGTACCGTAGCTTATAAAGCCTGATGATGTAGAGATGAGGATGCCACCACCACAGTGGCGGTGGATGATAATTGATTTCCTGGCGGAATCGGTCGTGGACACGGCGGTGTTCTGCAGCTCTAATTATTTACGGCCTGGGGACCTTCGATCTTTCATTTCTCCTAAGTGTGTGTGTGTGTGTGTGTGTGTGTGTGTGTGTGTGTGTGTGTGTGTGTGTGTGCCTGGAGGGATGCTGGGTGGACGGAATTACCACCGGCAGCTCTGACGATGCCACTCGGTTTCAATCATAGAGAATGATAGAGGAGTTATCTTTGTATCTGTCCCATTATGGTGTCTGTGAGTGCACAGGCATCGCCATTGAGGCCATCTCCATTCTGAAGTAATCCATTTTCTTTTTCTACTGTTTCCATGAGTTGGTAACAAACAGACAGAAAGGGTGTATACTGCCACCTGGAGTGTGTTGTCTTAACAGGTATAAAGTCAAAGTTGTCAATTTACTGCCACCTACAGTTATGGTATGTTTGCTCATGAGTATAATTCACTGGCTGATCCCTCCTGATGACCTGGATGGAATTATGTGATCCTGTCTTTAACCAATAGGATGTCCCACCCAGTTGACTACATCAAAATGGTGAAAGTCCTCAATGGCACTGTTCATGCTAAAACAGGCTTTCGAGTACTAGAGTCCTCTATCATTCTCTATGGTCACATCTGTTATGCAGCCCGTCTGACTGTCGATACATTTTGAGTTGAATTAGATTGAATTGGATTGACTCACCATTCAGAGAGGTGGAAGCAGGCTTTACTTCTAAGGAGCCGTAACACAGTGTCTGTGTGTTGGTATTCACCAGGTAGAAGGTGCATTAAGATAAAATGACAATGACTGGCACCTAATAATACAGTACATGTCATCTCTCTAAGCAACCATCTAAACGGTGATATATTCAATACGACAATAATACATGTCTGTCTTTTACATATACACACACACACACACACACACACACACACACACACACACACACACACACACACACACACACACACACACACACACACACACACACACACACACACACACACACACACACACACACTTACCACAATGTTTCCTCCTGGTTCCTGGCTGTTCACTGTTACATCCATCCATCTGGTTCTTCTTATTCTCAGTATTTATGTCCTCTACACACAATATCATCACATCTTGATTTACTCCGACAAGTGACAGGGTGACACTGACAAACAGATCAATAAAATTGAAGCTGTCCCTATGGTGATGGTGTGAATAGGATCCTCTTTTGAATGATTTGAGGTGTTTCTGTATAGTCAGGAGTAGGCTAATTCGGCTATACAATTAGGGCAATTTAATTCAATTTACTGAGCTAAGCTTCCACTAGCCTTATGGATGCTCCTGTTTGTAGAGACAGAAATAGCCCAAACAGGCTCTGGGACAGTTGTGGGACGATAGTTCCCATATTCATACAACCAGTAGGCCTCGGCTACATTAAAAAAAAGGTTCAAAAGCAATTCATCTGATGCAACAGATCCGAATGTTTAGCTTAAAATCTTCATACACTATTTTCTTAACGTTATTAGGTCATTTGGTGGACACGGAAAGAATGTTGATAACCAATAGAACATGAGAGAAATAGGCTACTGTTTATTTATTTATTTATTAACCTTTATTTAACTAGGCAAGTCAGTTAAGAACAAATTCTTATTTACAATGACGGTCTACTGAATTCAATGGCATATAGTCTTTATAAAATAATTCAATGGCATAAAGTCTTTACAAAATAATGGCCTCGACAGATATGGGTCGGATTTTGCATAGGCTACTTTGAAGCAAGATGAAACATCGATCATAATATGTAGTAAAATGTTCAGGTTTCAAACAATTAAGAGGCTAAATGTTTTTTGAAACGCATCCAGCTCATTGCAAAGTGGTCACGCGCTGATGAAGACTGTCATCCGGTGACTTTGAATGAGAAGCTTCAATTACTAGTTGAGATATAAAAAGAAACTCAGCAACAATAGAAACGTCCTCTCACTGTCAACTGCGTTTATTTTCAGCAAACTTAACATGTGTAAATATTTTTATGAACATAACAAGATTCAACAACTGAGACATAAACTGAACAAGTTCCACAGACATGTGACTAACAGAAATGGAATAATGTTTCCCTGAACAAAGCGGGTGGGTCAAAAATCAAAAGTAACAGTCAGTATCTGGTGTGGCCACCAGCTGCATTAAGTACTGCAGTGCATCTCCTCCTCATGGACTGCACCAGATTTGCTAGTTCTTGCTGTGAGATGTTACCCCACTCTTCCACCAAGGCACCTGCAAGTTCCCGGACATTTCTGGGGGGAATGGCCATAGCCCTCACCCTCCGATCCAACAGGTCCCAGATGTGCTCAATGGGATTGAGATCTGGGCTCTTCGCTGGCCATGGCAGAACACTGACATTCATGTCTTGCAGGAAATCACGCACACAACGAGCAGTATGGCTGGTGGCATTGTCATGCTGGAGGGTCATGTCTGGATGAGCCTGCAGGAAGGGCACCACATGAGGGAGGAGGATGTCTTCCCTGTAACGCACAGCGTTGAGATTGCCTGCAATGACAACAAGCTCAGTCCGATGATGCTGTGATACCGTGACGGACCCTCCACCTCCAAATCAACCCCGCTCCAGAGTACAGGCCTCAGTGTAACGCTCATTCCTTCGACGATAAACGCAAATCCGACCATCACCCCTGGTGAGACAAAAACGCGACTCATCGGTGAAGAGCACTTTTTGCCAGTCCTGTCTGGTCCAGCGACGGTGGGTTTGTGCCCATAGGTGACGTTGTTGCCGGTGATGTCTGGTGGGGACCTGCCTTACAACAGACCTACAAACCCTCAGTCCAGCCTCTCTCAGCCTATTGTGGACAGTCTGAGCACTGATGGAGGGATTGTGCGTTCCTGGTGTACCTCGGGCAGTTGTTGTTGCCATCCTGTACCTGTCCCGCAGGTGTGATGTCCGGATGTACCGATCCTGTGCAGGTGTTGTTACACGTGGTCTGCCAATGCGAGGACGATCAGCTGTCCATCCTGTCTCCCTGTAACGCTGTCTTAGGCATCTCACAGTATGGACATGACAATTTATTGCCCTGGCCACATCTGCAATCCTCATTCCTCCTTGCAGCATGCCTAAGGCACGTTCACGCAGATGAGCAGTGACCCTGGGCATCTTTCTTTTGGTGTTTTTCAGAGTCCGTAGAAAGGCCTCTTTAGTGTCCTACGTTTTCATAACTGTGACCTTAATTGCCTACCGTCTGTAAGCTGTTAGTGTCTTAATGACCGTTCCACAGGTGTATGTTCATTAATTGTTTATGGCTCATTGAACAAGCATGGGAAACAGTGTTTAAACCCTTTACAATGAAGATCTGTGAAGTTATTTGGAGTTTTATGAATTATCTTTGAAAGACAGGGTCTTGAAAAAGGGACGTTTCTTTTTTTGCTGAGTTTAGTAGCTCTTTTTAATCGTGGCCCAAAAAGCATTTTTAACACAGGCGTGCATTTAGAATTGTTGCGCAATGATTGGGTTTATAAAAGCTCTGTCTGACAAATTTCCCGCTTAAAGGCTCTGTATCTGTTTGCTGTTTGTTTGCATTTGGCGTGTGTATATTCATTATGTATCTAATTTATCACACGCGCCAAATGTGATTCCCAAAAAGTATGCAAATTAACCCATAGACCGATAAGCATGACCAGTCAAATGTTTTTACATGAACTGGTATTTCCATTAGTAAATAGGCTAAAAAGCATTATTTCGCAATGTTTCGTTTTTTTATCCCGGACAATTGGCTGGTGTCAATTGTATATATAAAATTAAGGCCAAAAGCCGGCTATTACCAGCTAACGGAAACCTGGACCCTAGAGACTGTTGTGCTCCCTCTTGGAAACTGTCCCTGATCTAACATAACTCTCTCCACTCCATTCAGGCAGCTTAAGCAAGTACATTGCGGCGAGGCGTTTTGCTAATTGAGCCATCCACAAGTAAAATGATTCATTTAATTGAATCCTGCCCCACACATCTCTCTCTGTCTCTTTCTCTCTCTCCTTCCCTCTAAGCCTCTCTTTCTCTTTCTCTCTCTCTCTCTCTCTGTCCCCCTCTCTCTCTCTCTCTCGCACTCTCTGCCTCTCTCTCTGACCCCCTCTCTCTGCCTCCCTCTTTCTCCCCCTCTCTCTCTGCCTCCCTCTTTCTCTCTGCCTCTTTCTCATTCTCTCACTCTGCCTCTCTCCCTCTCTCTCCCCCACTCTCGGCCTCTCTCTCCCCACTATGCATCTCTCTCTGTCTTGTTCTCTCTCTTTCGTTATCTCTCTCTCAATCTCTCTCTCTCGCACACTGCCACCTCTCTCTCTCTCCCCACTATGCATCTCTCTCTCTCTCTCTCTCTCTCTCTCTCTCTCTCTCTCTCTCTCTCTCTCTCTCTCTCTCTCTCTCTCTCTCTCTCTCTGCCTCTCTCTCTGCATCCTCTCTCTTTCTCTCTCTCTCTCTTGCTGCCTCTCTGCCTTCTCTCTCTCTCTCGTTCTCTCTCTGCCTCCTCTCTCTCTCCTTCTCTCTCTCCTCTCTCTCGCTCTGCCTCTTTCTCTGCCTCTCTCTTTCTCTGCCTCCTCTCTCTCATTCTCTCTGTCATTCTCTCTCTCTGCCTCTCTCTGCCTCCCTCTTTCTCCCCTCCTCTCTCTGCCTCCCTCTCTGCCTTTCTCTCTCTTGCTGTCTCAGCCCCTCCTCTCCCTCTCTCTTCCTCCCTCTCCCTCGCTCTGCCTCCACCCCCCCCTCTCTCTCTCGCTCTGCCTCTCTCTCGCTCTGCCTCTCCCTTTCTCTGCCTCCCTCTGTCTCTGTCTCTGCCCCCTCATTCTCTCTCTGCCTCCCTCTCCCTCTCTCTGCCTCCTCTCTCTCTCGCACTGTCTCTCGCTGTCTCTCTCTCGCTCTCTCTCTTGTTCTCTCTGCCTCTCACTCTCTCTCTGCCTCTCACTCTCTCTCTGCCTCTCACTCTCTCGCTCTGCCTCTCTCTCTCGCTCTGCCTCTCTCTCTCGCTATGCCTCTCTCTCTCTCGCTATGCCTCTCTCTCTCGCTATGCCTCTCTCTCTCGCTATGCCTCTCTCTCTCGCTATGCCTCTCTCTCTCTCGCTATGCCTCTCTCGCTCTGCCTCTCTCTCTCGCTCTGCCTCTCTCTCTCGCTCTGCCTCTCTCTCTCGCTCTGCCTCCTCTCTCTCGTTGTCTCTCTCTCTGCCTCCCTCCACCTCTCTCTTTCTCCCTCTCTCTCTCTCTCTCTCTCTCTCTTTCTCCCTCTCTCTCTCTCTCTCTCTCTCTCTCTCTCTCTCTCTCTCTCTCTCTCTTGCTGTCTCTGCCCCTCCTCTCTCTCTATGCCTCCCTCTCTCTGCCTCCATCCCCCTCTCTCTCTCGTTCTCTCTCGTTCTCTCTTTCTCTTGTTATTTGTCTCCCTCCCTCTCCCCCTCTCTCTGCCTCTCTCTCCCCACTATGCCTCCCTCTCTCTCTGCCTCCCTCCCTCTCTCTCTCTGCCTCCCTCTCTCTCTCTCTCTCTCTCTCTCTCTCTCTCTGCCTCTCTCTCTGCATCCTCTCTCTTTCTCTCTCTCTCTCTTGCTGCCTCTCTGCCTTCTCTCTCTCTCTCGTTCTCTCTCTGCCTCCTCTCTCTCTCCTCTCTCTCGCTCTGCCTCTTTCTCTGCCTCTCTCTTTCTCTGCCTCCTCTCTCTCATTCTCTCTGTCATTCTCTCTCTCTGCCTCTCTCTGCCTCCCTCTTTCTCCCCTCCTCTCTCTGCCTCCCTCTCTGCCTTTCTCTCTCTTGCTGTCTCAGCCCCTCCTCTCCCTCTCTCTTCCTCCCTCTCCCTCGCTCTGCCTCCACCCCCCCCTCTCTCTCTCGCTCTGCCTCTCTCTCGCTCTGCCTCTCCCTTTCTCTGCCTCCCTCTGTCTCTGTCTCTGCCCCCTCATTCTCTCTCTGCCTCCCTCTCCCTCTCTCTGCCTCCTCTCTCTCTCGCACTGTCTCTCGCTGTCTCTCTCTCGCTCTCTCTCTTGTTCTCTCTGCCTCTCACTCTCTCTCTGCCTCTCACTCTCTCTCTGCCTCTCACTCTCTCGCTCTGCCTCTCTCTCTCGCTCTGCCTCTCTCTCTCGCTATGCCTCTCTCTCTCTCGCTATGCCTCTCTCTCTCGCTATGCCTCTCTCTCTCGCTATGCCTCTCTCTCTCGCTATGCCTCTCTCTCTCTCGCTATGCCTCTCTCTCTCTCGCTATGCCTCTCTCTCTCTCGCTATGCCTCTCTCGCTCTGCCTCTCTCTCTCGCTCTGCCTCTCTCTCTCGCTCTGCCTCCTCTCTCTCGTTGTCTCTCTCTCTGCCTCCCTCTCTCTTTCTCCCTCTCTCTCTCTCTCTCTCTTTCTCCCTCTCTCTCTCTCTCTCTCTCTCTCTCTCTCTCTCTCTCTCTCTCTCTCTCTCTCTCTCTCTTGCTGTCTCTGCCCCTCCTCTCTCTCTATGCCTCCCTCTCTCTGCCTCCATCCCCCTCTCTCTCTCGTTCTCTCTCGTTCTCTCTTTCTCTTGTTATTTGTCTCCCTCCCTCTCCCCCTCTCTCTGCCTCTCTCTCCCCACTATGCCTCCCTCTCTCTCTGCCTCCCTCCCTCTCTCTCTCTGCCTCCCTCTCTCTCTCGCCTCCCTCTCTCTCTCTCTGCCTCCCTCTCTCTCTCTCTCTCTCTCTACCTCTCTCTCTCTCTGCCTCCCTCTCTCTCTCTCTCTGCCTCCCTCTCTCTCTCTCTCTGCCTCCCTCTCTCTCTCTCTCTGCCTCCCTCTCTCTCTCTCTCTGCCTCCCTCTCTCTCTCTCTGCCTCCCTCTCTCTCTCTCTCTGCCTCCCTCTCTCTCTCTCTGCCTCCCTCTCTCTCTCTCTGCCTCCCTCTCTCTCTCTCTGCCTCCCTCTCTCTCTCTCTCTGCCTCCCTCTCTCTCTCTCGCCTCCCTCTCTCTCTCTCTGCCTCCCTCTCTCTCTCTCTCGCCTCCCTCTCTATCTCTCTCTGCCTCCCTCTCTATCTCTCTCTGCCTCCCTCTCTCTCTCTGCCTCCCTCTCTCTCTCTCTGCCTCTCTCTCTCTCTCTCTCTCTCTCTCTCTCTGCCTCCCTCTCTCTCTCTCTCTCTGCCTCCCTCTCTCTCTCTCTCCCTCCCTCTCTCTCTGTGAATAACACACACAGGCTCTGAGGTCTTCTCAGCAGGAACGAGCACGCCTGTCTCATGGGATCTCTGGGTACTGGACAAAATAATGTTAAGGACTTCTCCTCCCTACAAGAGTGTGTTTTCTGTGAGTGCGAGCGTGTGTGTTCACATGTGTGTGTGTATGTATTTGTGTGTACTTTCTGCATTTTAAAGTTGCTTAGAAAGTGCCAGATGTAGTATGACTCCAATGTGCTTCCTTCCTATGGTAAACTCAAACTGGCAAATATGCATGTGTCTGTGTCTATGTGTATTCGTTTGCATTTGTGTACACACTTGATGCACTTTTTAAGTTAGTTAGATCGTTCCAAATGCTGTATGACTCCACTGTGCTCCCTTATTGAAATTTAACTGGCACATATGCATGTGTCTGTCTGTATGTATCTGTTTGTGTGTTCACTGCAGGTTATACAATTTTAACCAGCTACGATGTGTCCAGACACACTTACTAGTCCAATATGTCCCGCTGGTGAAATTGAACCGGCAGGCTCCCATGTCCCGTTGGTGAAATTGAACCGGCAGGCTCCCATGTCCCGCTGGTGAAATTGAACCGGCAGGCTCCCATGTCCCGCTGGTGAAATTGAACCGGCAGTCTCCCATGTCCCGCTGGTGAAATTGAACCGGCAGGCTCCCATGTCCCGCTGGTGAAATTGAACCGGCAGGCTCCCATGTCCCGCTGGTGAAATTGAACCGGCGTTCTCCCATGTCCCGCTGGTGAAATTGAACCGGCGTTCTCCCATGTCCCGCTGGTGAAGCCCCTAGAACAAAATATCAGTTCAGTTTAACAAGATCCCAGTATGTCTGGTATAGAACAGAAGAAGAAACAATGTTATCCTATAAGAGAGCCTTTTCCTTTTTATTCTGAGAATGATGAGAATGATGGCTGGGTTGTCTTTTAGGTACTATGTTTTCTTTAATCTCAACTGTCCTGTTTACTTCTACCGTTGTCCCACATCTGTATGTACATCGCATTCGAAAAACATTCAAAACCCTTGAACTTTTTCCATTTTTGGTTACGTTACAGCCTTATTCTAAAATTGTTTAAATTGTTGTTGTTTTTGTCATCAATCTATACACAAGACCCCATAATGACAAAGCAAAAACAGGATTTTAGAAATGTTGCAAATGTATTACAAATATAAAACGGACATTTATCATTTACATAAGTATTCAGACCCTTTCCTCAGTACTTTGTTGAAGCACCTTTGGCAGCGATTACAGCCACACGTCTTCTTGGGTATGACGCTACAAGCTTGGCACACCTGTATTTGGGGAGTTTCTCCCATTCTTCTCTGCCAATCTTTTCAAGCTCTGTCAGGTTGGATGGGGAGCTATTCTATTTTCAGGTCTCTCCAGAGATGTTCGATCTGGCTGAACCACTCAAGGACATTCAGAGATTTTTCCCAAAGCCACACCTGTGTTGTCTTGGCTGTGTGCTTAGGGTCATTTGCCTGTTGGAAGGTGAACCTTCGCCCCAGTCTGAGGTCCTGAGCACTCTGGAGCAGGTTTTCATCAAGGTTCTTTCTGTACTTTGCTCCGTTCATCTTTCCCTCAATCCTGACTAGTCTCCCAGTCCCTGCTGCTGAAAAACACCCCCACAGCATGATGCTGCCACCACCATGCTTCACCATAGGAATGGTGCCAGGTTTCCTTCAGATGTGATGCTTGGCATTCAGGCCAAAGGTTTCATCAGATCAGAGAATCTTGTTTCTCATGGTGAGAGTCCTTTAGCTGCCTTTTGGCAAACTCCAAGCGGGCTGTCATGTGCCTTTTTACTGAGGAATGGCTTCCGTCTGGCCACTCTACCATAAAGTCCTGATTGGTGGAGTTCTGCAGGGATGGTTGTCCTTCTGGAAGGCTCATCCCATCTCCACAGAGGAACTCTGGAGATCTGTCAGAGTGACCATCGGGTTCTTCTTCATCTCTCTTGTTCACCTCCCTTCTCCCCCGATTGCTCAGTTTGGCCAGGCGGCCAGCTCTAGGAAGCGTCTTGGTGGTTCCAAACTTCTTCCATTTAAGAATGATGGAGGCCACTGTCTTCTTGGGGACCTTCAATGCTGCAGAAATATTTTGGTACCCTTCCCCAGATCTGTGCCTCGACAAAATCCCGTCACAGAGCTCTATGAACAAATCCTTTGACCTAATTTCTTTGGTTTTTGCTTAGACATGCACTGTTGCAAGGAAAAAGCCATATCTCAGTCTGGCCATTAAAAATAATAAAGATGGGCAAAAGAACACAGGCACTGGACAGAGGTTGACGTTGAGACTGGTGTTTTGTGGGTACTATTTAATGAAGCTGCCAGTTGAGGACTTGTGAGGCGTCTGTTTCTCAAACTAGACACTCTAATGTACTTGTCCTCTTGCTCAGTTGTGCACCGGGGCCTCTCACTCCTCTTTCTATTCTGTTTAGAGCCAGTTTGCTCTGTTCTGTGAAGGGAGTGGTACACGGCGTTGTACGAGATCTTCAGTTTCTTGGCAATTTCTCGCATGGAATAGCCTTCATTTCTCAGAACAAGAATAGACTGACGAGTTTCAGAAGAAAGGTCTTTGTTTCTGGCCATTTTGATCCTGTAATTGAACCCACAAATGCTGATGCTCCAGATACTCAACTAGTCTAAATAAGGCCAGTTTTATTGCTTCTTTAATCAGAACAACAGTTTTCAGCTGTGCTAACATAAATGCAAATGGGTTTTCTAATGATCAATTAGCCTTTTAAAATGATAAACTTGGATTAGCTAACACAACGTGCCATTGGAACACAGGAGTGATGGTTGCTGATAATGGGCCTCTGTACGCCTATGTAGATATTCCATAAAAAATCTGCCGTTTCCAGCTACAATAGTAATTTACATTAACAATGTCTGCACTGTATTTCTGATCAATTTGATGTTATTTTAATGGACAAAAAAGTTGCTTTTCTTTCAAAAACAAGGACATTTCTATGTGACTCCAAACTTGTGAATGGTAGTGTATGTAAATAAGGTATTTCTGTTTTTATTTTTAATAAATTACCACACATTTCTAAAAATCTGTTTTCTCTTTGTCATTATGGGTTATTGTGTCTAGTAGTTAGAGGAAAAATTATAACTCAATCAATTTTAGAAAATGGCTGTTACTTAATAAAATGCAGAAGAAGTCAGAGGAGTAATTTTCGCCAACCCTTCTAACTGCACTGTAGGAGTTAGTTTAACCCTTCTGACTGTACTGTAGGAGTTCGTTTAACCCTTCTGACTGTACTGTAGGAATTAGTTTAGTCAACCCTTCTAACTGCACTGCAGGAGTTAGTTTAACCCTTCTGACTGCACTGTAGGAGTTAGTTTACCCCTTCTGACTGCACTGTAGGAGTTAGTTTAACCCTTCTGACTGCACTGTAGGAGTTAGTTTAGTCAACCCTTCTGACTGTACTGTAGGAGTTAGTTTAACCCTTCTGAATGTACTGTAGGAGTTAGTTTAACCCTTCTGAATGCACTGTAGGAGTTAGTTTAGCCAACCCTTCTGAATGCACTGTAGGAGTTAGTTTAGCCAACCCTTCTGAATGCACTGTATGAGTTAGTTTAGCCAACCCTTCTGACTGAACTGTAGGAGTTAGTTTAGCCAACCCTTCTGACTGTACTGCAGGAGTTAGTTTAACCCTTCTGACTGTACTGTAGGAGATAGTTTAGTCAACCCTTCTAACTGTACTGTAGGAGTTAGTTTAACCCTTCTGACTGTACTGTAGGAGTTCGTTTAACCGTTCTGACTGTACTGTAGGAGTTCGTTTAACCCTTCTGAATGCACTGTAGGAGTTAGTTTAACCCTTCTGACTGTACTGTGAGAGTTAGTTTAGCCAACCCTTCTGACTGTACTGCAGGAGTTAGTTTAACCCTTCTGACTGCACTGTAGGAGTTAGTTTAACCCTTCTGACTGTACTGCAGGAGTTAGTTTAACCCTTCTGACTGTACTGTAGGAGATAGTTTAGTCAACCCTTCTAACTGTACTGTAGGAGTTAGTTTAACCCTTCTGACTGTACTGTAGGAGTTCGTTTAACCGTTCTGACTGTACTGTAGGAGTTCGTTTAACCCTTCTGAATGCACTGTAGGAGTTAGTTTAACCCTTCTGACTGTACTGTGAGAGTTAGTTTAGCCAACCCTTCTGACTGTACTGCAGGAGTTAGTTTAACCCTTCTGACTGCACTGTAGGAGTTAGTTTAACCCTTCTGACTGTACTGTAGGAGTTCGTTTAACCCTTCTGACTGTACTGTAGGAGTTCGTTTAGCCAACCATTCTCACTGTACTGTAGGAGTTAGTTTAACCCTTCTGAATGCACTGTAGGAGTTAGTTTAGCCAACCCTTCTGACTGCACTGTAGGAGTTAGTTTAGCCAGCCCTTCTGACTGTACTGCAGGAGTTCGTTTAACCCTTCTGACTGTACTGTAGGAGTTCTTTTAACCCTTCTGACTGTACTGTAGGAGTTAGTTTAGTCAACCCTTCTGACTGTACTGTAGGAGTTAGTTTAACCCTTCTGACTGTACTGTAGGAGTTTGTTTAACCCTTCTGAATGCACTGTAAGAGTTAGTTTAACCCTTCTGACTGTATTGTAGGAGTTAGTTTAGTCAACCCTTCTGACTGTACTGTAGGAGTTAGTTTAACCCTTCTGAATGCACTGTATGAGTTAGTTTAACCCTTCTGACTGTACTGTAGGAGTTAGTTTAGCCAACCATTCTCACTGTACTGTAGGAGTTAGTTTAACCCTTCTGAATGCACTGTAGGAGTTAGTTTAGCCAACCCTTCTGACTGCACTGTAGGAGTTAGTTTAGCCAGCCCTTCTGACTGTACTGCAGGAGTTCGTTTAACCCTTCTGACTGTACTGTAGGAGTTCGTTTAACCCTTCTGACTGTACTGTAGGAGTTAGTTTAGTCAACCCTTCTGACTGTACTGTAGGAGTTAGTTTAACCCTTCTGACTGTACTGTAGGAGTTTGTTTAACCCTTCTGAATGCACTGTAAGAGTTAGTTTAACCCTTCTGACTGTATTGTAGGAGTTAGTTTAGTCAACCCTTCTGACTGTACTGTAGGAGTTAGTTTAACCCTTCTGAATGCACTGTATGAGTTAGTTTAACCCTTCTGACTGTACTGTAGGAGTTAGTTTAGCCAACCATTCTCACTGTACTGTAGGAGTTAGTTTAACCCTTCTGAATGCACTGTAGGAGTTAGTTTAGCCAACCCTTCTGACTGCACTGTAGAAGTTAGTTTAGCCAACCCTTCTGACTGTACTGCAGGAGTTAGTTTAACCCTTCTGACTGCACTGTAGGAGTTAGTTTAACCCTTCTGTCTGTACTGTAGGAGTTAGTTTAACCCTTCTGACTGTACTGTAGGAGTTAGTTTAGTCAACCCTTCTGACTGTACTGTAGGAGTTAGGTTAACCCTTCTGACTGTAGTGTAGGAGTTAGTTTAACCCTTCTGAATGCACTGTAGGAGTTAGTTTAGCCAACCCTTCTGACTGCACTGTAGGAGTTAGTTTAGCCAACCCTTCTGAATGCACTGTAGGAGTTAGTTTAGCCAACCCTTCTGACTGCACTGCAGGAGTTAGTTTAACCCTTCTGAATGCACTGTAGGAGTTAGTTTAGCCAACCCTTCTGAATGTACTGTAGAAGTTAGTTTAGCCAACCCTTCTGAATGCACTGTAGGAGGTAGTTTAGCCAACCCTTCTGACTGTACTGTAGGAGTTAGTTTAACCCTTCTGACTGCACTGTAGGAGTTAGTTTAACCCTTCTGACTGCACTGTAGGAGTTAGTTTAGTCAACCCTTCTGACTGTACTGTAGGAGTTAGGTTAACCCTTCTGACTGTACTGTAGGAGTTAGTTTATCCCTTCTGAATGCACTGTAAGAGTTAGTTTAGCCAACCCTTCTGAATGCACTGTAGGAGTTAGTTTAGCCAACCCTTCTGAATGTAGTGTAGGAGTTAGTTTAGCCAACCCTTCTGAATGCACTGTAGGAGGTAGTTTAGCCAACCCTTCTGACTGTACTGTAGGAGTTAGTTTAACCCTTCGGAATGCACTGTAGGAGTTAGTTTAGCCAACCCTTCTGACTGCACTGTAGGAGTTAGTTTAGCCAACCCTTCTGAATGCACTGTAGGAGATAGTTTAGCCAACCCTTCTGACTGTACTGTAGGAGTTAGTTTAGCCCTTCTGAATGCACTGTACGAGTTAGTTTAGCCAACCCTTCTGAATGTAGTATAGGAGTTAGTTTAGCCAACCCTTCTGAATGCACTGTAGGAGGTAGTTTAGCTTACCCTTCTGACTGCAGTGTAGGAGTTAGTTTAGCCAACCCTTCTGACTGCAGTGTAGGAGTTAGTTTAGCCAACCCTTCTGGCTGCAGTGTAGGAGTTAGTTTAGCCAACCCTTCTGAATGCACTGTAGGGGGAAGTTAGCCAACCCTTCTGACTGCAGTGTAGGAGTTAGTTTAGCCAACCCTTCTAACTGTACTGCAGGAGTTAGTTTAACCCTTCTGAATGCACTGTAGGAGTTAGTTTAGCCAACCCTTCTGAATGTAGTATAGGAGTTAGTTTAGCCAACCCTTCTGAATGCACTGTAGGAGGTAGTTTAGCCAACCCTTCTGACTGCAGTGTAGGAGTTAGTTTAGTCAACCCTTCTGACTGTACTGCAGGAGTTAGTTTAACCCTTCTGACTGTACTGTAGGAGTTAGTTTAACCCTTCTGACTGTACTGTAGGAGTTAGTTTAACCCTTCTGACTGCACTGTATGAGTTCGTTTAACCCTTCTGACTGTACTGTAGGAGTTAGTTTAGCCAACCCTTCTGAATGCACTGTAGGAGTTAGTTTATCCAACCCTTCTGACTGCACTGCAGGAGTTAGTTTAACCCTCCTGACTGTACTGTAGGAGTTAGTTTGACCCTTCGGAATGCACTGTAGGAGTTAGTTTAGCCAACCCTTCTGACTGCACTGTAGGAGTTAGTTTAGCCAACCCTTCTGACTGTACTGCAGGAGTTAGTTTAACCCTTCTGACTGCACTGTAGGAGTTAGTTTTACCCTTCTGACTGTACTGTAGGAGTTAGTTTAACCCTTCTGACTGTACTGTAGGAGTTAGTTTAACCCTTCTGACTGTACTGTAGGAGTTCGTTTAACCCTTCTGACTGTACTGTAGGAGTTAGTTTAGTCAACCCTTCTGACTGTACTGTAGGAGTTAGGTTAACCCTTCTGAATGCACTGTAGGAGTTAGTTTAGCCAACACTTCTGACTGCACTGCAGGAGTTAGTTTAACCCTTCTGAATGCATTGTAGGAGTTAGTTTAGCAAACCCTTCTGAATGTAGTGTAGGAGTTAGTTTAGCCAACCCTTCTGAATGCACTGTAGGAGGTAGTTTAGCCAACCTTTCTGACTGTACTGTAGGAGTTAGTTTAACCCTTCTGACTGCACTGTAGGAGTTAGTTTAAACCTTCTGACTGCACTGTAGGAGTTAGTTTAGTCAACCCTTCTGACTGTACTGTAGGAGTTAGGTTAACCCTTCTGACTGTACTGTAGGAGTTAGTTTAACCCTTCTGAATGCACTGTGAGAGTTAGTTTAGCCAACCCTTCTGACTGCACTGCAGGAGTTAGTTTAACCCTTCTGAATGTAGTGTAGGAGTTAGTTTAGCCAACCCTTCTGAATGCACTGTAGGAGGTAGTTTAGGAAACCCTTCTGACTGTACTGTAGGAGTTAGTTTAACCCTTCGGAATGCACTGTAGGAGTTAGTTTAGCCAACCCTTCTGACTGCACTGTAGGAGTTAGTTTAGCCAACCCTTCTGACTGTACTGTAGGAGTTAGGTTAACCCTTCTGAATGCACTGTAGGAGTTAGTTTAGCCAACCCTTCTGAATGCACTGTAGGAGGTAGTTTTGCCAACCCTTCTGACTGCAGTGTAGGAGTTAGTTTAGCCAACCCTTCTAACTGTACTGCAGGAGTTAGTTTAACCCTTCTGAATGCACTGTAGGAGTTAGTTTAGCCAACCCTTCTGAATGTAGTATAGGAGTTAGTTTAGCCAACCCTTCTGAATGCACTGTAGGAGTTAGTTTAGCCAACCCTTCTGACTGCACTGTAGGAGTTAGTTTAGCCAACCCTTCTGACTGTACTGTAGGAGTTAGGTTAACCCTTCTGAATGCACTGTAGGAGTTAGTTTAGCCAACCCTTCTGAATGTAGTATACGAGTTAGTTTAGCCAACCCTTCTGAATGCACTGTAGGAGGTAGTTTAGCCAACCCTTCTGACTGCAGTGTAGGAGTTAGTTTAGTCAACCCTTCTGACTGTACTGCAGGAGTTAGTTTAACCCTTCTGACTCTACTGTAGGAGTTAGTTTAACCCTTCTGACTGTACTGTAGGAGTTAGTTTAACCCTTCTGACTGTACTGTAGGAGTTAGTTTAACTCTTCTGACTGCACTGTATGAGTTCGTTTAACCCTTCTGACTGTACTGTAGGAGTTAGATTAGCCAACCCTTCTGACTGCACTGCAGGAGATAGTTTAACCCTCCTGACTGTACTGTAGGAGTTAGTTTGACCCTTCGGAATGCACTGTAGGAGTTAGTTTAGCCAACCCTTCTGACTGTACTGCAGGAGTTAGTTTAACCCTTCTGACTGTACTGTAGGAGTTAGTTTAGTCAACCCTTCTGACTGTACTGTAGGAGTTAGGTTAACCCTTCTGACTGTAGTGTAGGAGTTAGTTTAACCCTTCTGAATGCACTGTAGGAGTTAGTTTAGCCAACCCTTCTGACTGCACTGTAGGAGTTAGTTTAGCCAACCCTTCTGAATGCACTGTAGGAGTTAGTTTAGCCAACCCTTCTGACTGCACTGCAGGAGTTAGTTTAACCCTTCTGAATGCACTGTAGGAGTTAGTTTAGCCAACCCTTCTGAATGTACTGTAGAAGTTAGTTTAGCCAACCCTTCTGAATGCACTGTAGGAGGTAGTTTAGCCAACCCTTCTGACTGTACTGTAGGAGTTAGTTTAACCCTTCTGACTGCACTGTAGGAGTTAGTTTAACCCTTCTGACTGCACTGTAGGAGTTAGTTTAGTCAACCCTTCTGACTGTACTGTAGGAGTTAGGTTAACCCTTCTGACTGTACTGTAGGAGTTAGTTTATCCCTTCTGAATGCACTGTAAGAGTTAGTTTAGCCAACCCTTCTGAATGCACTGTAGGAGTTAGTTTAGCCAACCCTTCTGAATGTAGTGTAGGAGTTAGTTTAGCCAACCCTTCTGAATGCACTGTAGGAGGTAGTTTAGCCAACCCTTCTGACTGTACTGTAGGAGTTAGTTTAACCCTTCGGAATGCACTGTAGGAGTTAGTTTAGCCAACCCTTCTGACTGCACTGTAGGAGTTAGTTTAGCCAACCCTTCTGAATGCACTGTAGGAGATAGTTTAGCCAACCCTTCTGACTGTACTGTAGGAGTTAGTTTAGCCCTTCTGAATGCACTGTACGAGTTAGTTTAGCCAACCCTTCTGAATGTAGTATAGGAGTTAGTTTAGCCAACCCTTCTGAATGCACTGTAGGAGGTAGTTTAGCTTACCCTTCTGACTGCAGTGTAGGAGTTAGTTTAGCCAACCCTTCTGACTGCAGTGTAGGAGTTAGTTTAGCCAACCCTTCTGGCTGCAGTGTAGGAGTTAGTTTAGCCAACCCTTCTGAATGCACTGTAGGGGGTAGTTAGCCAACCCTTCTGACTGCAGTGTAGGAGTTAGTTTAGCCAACCCTTCTAACTGTACTGCAGGAGTTAGTTTAACCCTTCTGAATGCACTGTAGGAGTTAGTTTAGCCAACCCTTCTGAATGTAGTATAGGAGTTAGTTTAGCCAACCCTTCTGAATGCACTGTAGGAGGTAGTTTAGCCAACCCTTCTGACTGCAGTGTAGGAGTTAGTTTAGTCAACCCTTCTGACTGTACTGCAGGAGTTAGTTTAACCCTTCTGACTGTACTGTAGGAGTTAGTTTAACCCTTCTGACTGTACTGTAGGAGTTAGTTTAACCCTTCTGACTGTACTGTAGGAGTTAGTTTAACCCTTCTGACTGCACTGTATGAGTTCGTTTAACCCTTCTGACTGTACTGTAGGAGTTAGTTTAGCCAACCCTTCTGAATGCACTGTAGGAGTTAGTTTATCCAACCCTTCTGACTGCACTGCAGGAGTTAGTTTAACCCTCCTGACTGTACTGTAGGAGTTAGTTTGACCCTTCGGAATGCACTGTAGGAGTTAGTTTAGCCAACCCTTCTGACTGCACTGTAGGAGTTAGTTTAGCCAACCCTTCTGACTGTACTGCAGGAGTTAGTTTAACCCTTCTGACTGCACTGTAGGAGTTAGTTTTACCCTTCTGACTGTACTGTAGGAGTTAGTTTAACCCTTCTGACTGTACTGTAGGAGTTAGTTTAACCCTTCTGACTGTACTGTAGGAGTTCGTTTAACCCTTCTGACTGTACTGTAGGAGTTAGTTTAGTCAACCCTTCTGACTGTACTGTAGGAGTTAGGTTAACCCTTCTGAATGCACTGTAGGAGTTAGTTTAGCCAACACTTCTGACTGCACTGCAGGAGTTAGTTTAACCCTTCTGAATGCATTGTAGGAGTTAGTTTAGCAAACCCTTCTGAATGTAGTGTAGGAGTTAGTTTAGCCAACCCTTCTGAATGCACTGTAGGAGGTAGTTTAGCCAACCTTTCTGACTGTACTGTAGGAGTTAGTTTAACCCTTCTGACTGCACTGTAGGAGTTAGTTTAAACCTTCTGACTGCACTGTAGGAGTTAGTTTAGTCAACCCTTCTGACTGTACTGTAGGAGTTAGGTTAACCCTTCTGACTGTACTGTAGGAGTTAGTTTAACCCTTCTGAATGCACTGTGAGAGTTAGTTTAGCCAACCCTTCTGAATGCACTGTAGGAGTTAGTTTAGCCAACCCTTCTGACTGCACTGCAGGAGTTAGTTTAACCCTTCTGAATGTAGTGTAGGAGTTAGTTTAGCCAACCCTTCTGAATGCACTGTAGGAGGTAGTTTAGGAAACCCTTCTGACTGTACTGTAGGAGTTAGTTTAACCCTTCGGAATGCACTGTAGGAGTTAGTTTAGCCAACCCTTCTGACTGCACTGTAGGAGTTAGTTTAGCCAACCCTTCTGACTGTACTGTAGGAGTTAGGTTAACCCTTCTGAATGCACTGTAGGAGTTAGTTTAGCCAACCCTTCTGAATGCACTGTAGGAGGTAGTTTAGCCAACCCTTCTGACTGCAGTGTAGGAGTTAGTTTAGCCAACCCTTCTAACTGTACTGCAGGAGTTAGTTTAACCCTTCTGAATGCACTGTAGGAGTTAGTTTAGCCAACCCTTCTGAATGTAGTATAGGAGTTAGTTTAGCCAACCCTTCTGAATGCACTGTAGGAGTTAGTTTAGCCAACCCTTCTGACTGCACTGTAGGAGTTAGTTTAGCCAACCCTTCTGACTGTACTGTAGGAGTTAGGTTAACCCTTCTGAATGCACTGTAGGAGTTAGTTTAGCCAACCCTTCTGAATGTAGTATACGAGTTAGTTTAGCCAACCCTTCTGAATGCACTGTAGGAGGTAGTTTAGCCAACCCTTCTGACTGCAGTGTAGGAGTTAGTTTAGTCAACCCTTCTGACTGTACTGCAGGAGTTAGTTTAACCCTTCTGACTCTACTGTAGGAGTTAGTTTAACCCTTCTGACTGTACTGTAGGAGTTAGTTTAACCCTTCTGACTGTACTGTAGGAGTTAGTTTAACTCTTCTGACTGCACTGTATGAGTTCGTTTAACCCTTCTGACTGTACTGTAGGAGTTAGATTAGCCAACCCTTCTGACTGCACTGCAGGAGATAGTTTAACCCTCCTGACTGTACTGTAGGAGTTAGTTTGACCCTTCGGAATGCACTGTAGGAGTTAGTTTAGCCAACCCTTCTGACTGTACTGCAGGAGTTAGTTTAACCCTTCTGACTGCACTGTAGGAGTTAGTTTAACCCTTCTGACTGTACTGTAGGAGTTAGTTTAACCCTTCTGACTGTACTGTATGAGTTCGTTTAACCCTTCTGACTGTACTGTAGGAGTTAGTTTAGTCAACCCTTCTGACTGTACTGTAGGAGTTAGGTTAACCCTTCTGAATGCACTGTAGGAGTTAGTTTAGCCAAAACTTCTGACTGCACTGCAGGAGTTAGTTTAACCCTTCTGAATGCATTGTAGGAGTTAGTTTAGCAAACCCTTCTGAATGTAGTGTAGGAGTTAGTTTAGCCAACCCTTCTGAAAGCACTGTAGGAGGTAGTTTAGCCAACCCTTCTGACTGTACTGTAGGAGTTAGTTTAACCCTTCTGACTGCACTGTAGGAGTTCGTTTAAACCTTCTGACTGCACTGTAGGAGTTAGTTTAGTCAACCCTTCTGACTGTACTGTAGGAGTTAGGTTAACCCTTCTGACTGTACTGTAGGAGTTAGTTTAACCCTTCTGAATGCACTGTGAGAGTTAGTTTAGCCAACCCTTCTGAATGCACTGTAGGAGTTAGTTTAGCCAACCCTTCTGACTGCACTGCAGGAGTTAGTTTAACCCTTCTGAATGTAGTGTAGGAGTTAGTTTAGCCAACCCTTCTGAATGCACTGTAGGAGGTAGTTTAGGAAACCCTTCTGACTGTACTGTAGGAGTTAGTTTAACCCTTCGGAATGCACTGTAGGAGTTAGTTTAGCCAACCCTTCTGACTGCACTGTAGGAGTTAGTTTAGCCAACCCTTCTGACTGTACTGTAGGAGTTAGGTTAACCCTTCTGAATGCACTGTAGGAGTTAGTTTAGCCAACCCTTCTGAATGCACTGTAGGAGGTAGTTTAGCAAACCCTTCTGACTGCAGTTTAAGAGTTAGTTTAGCCAACCCTTCTAACTGTACTGCAGGAGTTAGTTTAACCCTTCTGAATGCACTGTAGGAGTTAGTTTAGCCAACCCTTCTGAATGCACTGTGGGAGGTAGTTTTCCCAACCCTTCTGACTGCACTGTAGGAGTTAGTTTAGCCAACCCTTCTGAATGCACTGGAGGAGTTAGTTTAGCCAACCCTTCTGCATGCACTGTAAGAGTTACTTTAGCCAACCCTTCTGCATGTAGTGTAGGAGTTAGTTTAGCCAACCCTTCTGAATGCACTGTAGGAGGTACTTTAGCCAACCCTTCTGAATGTAGTGTAGGAGTTAGTTTAGCCAACCCTTCTGACTGCAGTGTAGGAGTTAGTTTAGCCAACCCTTCTGACTGCAGTGTAGGAGTTAGTTTAGCCAACCCTTCTGACTGTACTGTAGGAGTTAGTTTAGCCAACCCTTCTGACTGTAATGTAGGAGTTAGTTTAACCCTTCTGACTACAGTTGCAAAATTGCTGTAACTTTCCTAAAATTCCCAGGTTTTCCAGAACTCATGTTTGGAGGATTCCCGGATTTCCTGCTTATTCCATCCATTTACCAGGAATTTCTCAACCAGTATTTTAGAAAACCAGGGAATTTTGGGAATATTACCAGAATTGTTGCAACCCTAAATGTACTGTATGTACAGATGTAGGATCTTAATTTGATCACACTATTGATGCAGGATTAAAAGCAATTTTGTAGTGAATTTGAGGTTTCAAAAAGGCTTCTAAGGTTTGTCATTTTCACTTTAACATTTCAGGCTTGATTTGCCCTAACAAAACATCTATCAATCTATAATTTAGTGTGTGGCATGACAATGTTAGTCACAAGGAGTTTGCTTGCTAGACTAGTGCACATACAATACAGGTCTGGGATCAGATGATAGCATGATTCATGCTTCAGCATCCCTTCTCCCCGATAATCCTGGCTAGATAAGT
Source organism: Salvelinus fontinalis (assembly GCF_029448725.1). NCBI lineage: Eukaryota > Metazoa > Chordata > Actinopteri > Salmoniformes > Salmonidae > Salvelinus > Salvelinus fontinalis. The sequence goes on from NC_074690.1 coordinate 15,959,648, forward strand.
GTAGTCTTCATAACTGTCTGGCTACACCATGAACCATAACTCTCCTCTTTTTCTCTCTCCTCTATCTCGCCCTTCGTCCTTCATAGTCCTAGTTGTACGTGTGGTCATAATACTGACATCACTATGGAAGAAAAAGTTCCTCTCTTACATTTTACATTTAAGTCATTTAGCAGACGCTCTTATCCAGAGCGACTTACAAATTGGTGCATTCACCTAATGACATCCAGTGGAACAGCCACTTTACAATAGTGCATCTACATCTTTTAAGGGGGGGGGGGGGGGCAGAAGGATTGCTTTATCCTATCCTAGGTATTCCTTGAAGAGGTGGGGTTTCAGGTGTCTCCGGAAGGTGGTGATTGACTCCGCTGTCCTGGCGTCGTGAGGGAGTTTGTTCCACCATTGGGGTGCCAGAGCAGCGAACAGTTTTGATTGGGCTGAGCGGGAACTGTACTTCCTCAGTGGTAGGGAGGCGAGCAGGCCAGAGGTGGATGAACGCAGTGCCCTTGTTTGGGTGTAGGGCCTGATCAGAGCCTGAAGGTACTGAGGTGCCGTTCCCCTCACAGCTCCGTAGGCAAGCACCATGGTCTTGTAGCGGATGCGAGCTTCAACTGGAAGCCAGTGGAGAGAGCGGAGGAGCGGGGTGACGTGAGAGAACTTGGGAAGGTTGAACACCAGACGGGCTGCGGCGTTCTGGATGAGTTGTAGGGGTTTGATGGCACAGGCAGGGAGCCCAGCCAACAGCGAGTTGCAGTAATCCAGACGGGAGATGACAAGTGCCTGGATTAGGACCTGCGCCGCTTCCTGTGTGAGGCAGGGTCGTACTCTGCGGATGTTGTAGAGCATGAACCTACAGGAACGGGCCACCGCCTTGATGTTAGTTGAGAACGACAGGGTGTTGTCCAGGATCACGCCAAGGTTCTTAGCGCTCTGGGAGGAGGACACAATGGAGTTGTCAACCGTGATGGCGAGATCATGGAACGGGCAGTCCTTCCCCGGGAGGAAGAGCAGCTCCGTCTTGCCGAGGTTCAGCTTGAGGTGGTGATCCGTCATCCACACTGATATGTCTGCCAGACATGCAGAGATGCGATTCGCCACCTGGTCATCAGAAGGGGGAAAGGAGAAGATTAGTTGTGTGTCGTCTGCATAGCAATGATAGGAGAGACCATGTGAGGTTATGACAGAGCCAAGTGACTTGGTGTATAGCGAGAATAGGAGAGGGCCTAGAACAGAGCCCTGGGGGACACCAGTGGTGAGAGCGCGTGGTGAGGAGACAGATTCTCGCCACGCCACCTGGTAGGAGCGACCTGTCAGGTAGGACGCAATCCAAGCGTGGGCCGCGCCGGAGATGCCCAACTCGGAGAGGGTGGAGAGGAGGATCTGATGGTTCACAGTATCGAAGGCAGCCGATAGGTCTAGAAGGATGAGAGCAGAGGAAAGAGAGTTAGCTTTAGCAGTGCGGAGCGCCTCCGTGATACAGAGAAGAGCAGTCTCAGTTGAGTGACTAGTCTTGAAACCTGACTGATTTGGATCAAGAAGGTCATTCTGAGAGAGATAGCAGGAGAGCTGGCCAAGGACGGCACGTTCAAGAGTTTTGGAGAGAAAAGAAAGAAGGGATACTGGTCTGTAGTTGTTGACATCGGAGGGATCGAGTGTAGGTTTTTTCAGAAGGGGTGCAACTCTCGCTCTCTTGAAGACGGAAGGGACGTAGCCAGCGGTCAGGGATGAGTTGATGAGCGAGGTGAGGTAAGGGAGAAGGTCTCCGGAAATGGTCTGGAGAAGAGAGGAGGGGATAGGGTCAAGCGGGCAGGTTGTTGGGCGGCCGGCCGTCACAAGACGCGAGATTTCATCTGGAGAGAGGGGAGAGAAAGAGGTCAAAGCACAGGGTAGGGCAGTGTGAGCAGAACCAGCGGTGTCGTTTGACTTAGCAAACGAGGATCGGATGTCGTCGACCTTCTTTTCAAAATGGTTGACGAAGTCGTCTGCAGAGAGGGAGGAGGGGGGGGGAGGGGGAGGAGGATTCAGGAGGGAGGAGAAGGTGGCAAAGAGCTTCCTAGGGTTAGAGGCAGATGCTTGGAATTTAGAGTGGTAGAAAGTGGCTTTAGCAGCAGAGACAGAAGAGGAAAATGTAGAGAGGAGGGAGTGAAAGGATGCCAGGTCCGCAGGGAGGCGAGTTTTCCTCCATTTCCGCTCGGCTGCCCGGAGCCCTGTTCTGTGAGCTCGCAATGAGTCGTCGAGCCACGGAGCGGGAGGGGAGGACCGAGCCGGCCTGGAGGATAGGGGACATAGAGAGTCAAAGGATGCAGAAAGGGAGGAGAGGAGGGTTGAGGAGGCAGAATCAGGAGATAGGTTGGAGAAGGTTTGGGCAGAGGGAAGAGATGATAGGATGGAAGAGGAGAGAGTAGCGGGGGAGAGAGAGCGAAGGTTGGGACGGCGCGATACCATCCGAGTAGGGGCAGTGTGGGAAGTGTTGGACGAGAGCGAGAGGGAAAAGGATACAAGGTAGTGGTCGGAGACTTGGAGGGGAGTTGCAATGAGGTTAGTGGAAGAACAGCATCTAGTAAAGATGAGGTCAAGCGTATTGCCTGCCTTGTGAGTAGGGGGGGAAGGTGAGAGGGTGAGGTCAAAAGAGGAGAGGAGTGGAAAGAAGGAGGCAGAGAGGAATGAGTCAAAGGTAGACATGGGGAGGTTAAAGTCACCCAGAACTGTGAGAGGTGAGCCGTCCTCAGGAAAGGAGCTTATCAAGGCATCAAGCTCATTGATGAACTCTCCAAGGGAACCTGGAGGGCGATAAATGATAAGGATGTTAAGCTTGAAAGGGCTGGTAACTGTGACAGCATGGAATTCAAAGGAGGCGATAGACAGATGGGTAAGGGGAGAAAGAGAGAATGACCACTTGGGAGAGATGAGGATCCCGGTGCCACCACCCCGCTGACCAGAAGCTCTCGGGGTGTGCGAGAACACGTGGGCAGACGAAGAGAGAGCAGTAGGAGTAGCAGTGTTATCTGTGGTGAGCCATGTTTCCGTCAGTGCCAAGAAGTCGAGGGACTGGAGGGAGGCATAGGCTGAGATGAGCTCTGCCTTGTTGGCCGCGGATCGGCAGTTCCAGAGGCTACCGGAGACCTGGAACTCCACGTGGGTCGTGCGGGCTGGGACCACCAGGTTAGGGTGGGCGCGGCCACGCGGTGTGAGGCGTTTGTATGGTCTGTGCAGAGAGGAGAGAACAGGGATAGACAGACACATATTTGGCAGGCTACAGAAGAGGCTACGCTAAAGCAAAGGAGATTAGAATGACAAGTGGGCTACACGTCTCGAATGTTCAGAAAGTTAAGCTTACGTAGCAAAAAATCAATAAAATTACAAATCTTATTGACTAAAATGATATAGTACTGCTGGCTGGTGAAGTAGCCTGGCTAGCAGTAGCTGCGTTGTTGAAAGTGAAGCTGGCTAGGTGACCTCGACAGTTTCTCTAAATTTCTCTAAACTACACAATTATCATGGATACAAGGACAGCAAAGACAACTAGCTAACACTACGCTAATCAAGTCGTTCCGTTGTAATGTAAGTTTCTACAGTGCTGCTATTCGGTAGAAGTTGGCTAGCTAGCAGTGTTAGCTAGCAGTGTTGGCTAGGTAGGAGGACAGCAGCGCGGCAGGCGAAACTAGCTGGCTAGCTAACCGATAATTACTCAAAGTTACACAATTATCTTAGATACAAAGCTAGCAAAGAAAACTATGTAGCTAGCTAACACTACACAAAACAAGTCGTTCCGTTGTATTGTAATCGTTTCTACAATGCTCTTCGGTGGCAAGCTGGCTAGCTAGCAGTGATGGCTACGTTGCGTTAATTTCGAACGAAAATAGCTCGCTAGCGAACCTCAATAACGACGCAATTATGTTTGATAAAAGACGGCTATGTAGCTAGCTAAGATCAAACAAATCAAACCGTTGTACTGTAATGAAAATGAAAATCAGACCGTTGTACTATAATGAAATGTAATGAAAAGTTATACTACTATTCGGTAGACGGTGGACGTTTGCTAGCTGCTGGGCAGATAGCAGTGGACAACGAGACGACGAAATACGATAATTACGCAGTTATCTTTGATACACAGACGGCTATGTAGCTAGTTAAGAAGAAATTGCTAAGGTTGGACAAATTAAATCGTTGTACTATAATGAAATGTAATGAAAAGTTATAAAAGTTATACTACCTGCAGAGCGAATGCAAATGCGACCGCTCGCCCCAAACCGGATGTCTCTTCCTCTCTCTATCATCTCTCTCTCCGTTGTCATCTCTCCCTCTCTCTATCATCTCTCTCTCCGTTGTCATCTCTTCCTCTCTCTATCATCTCTCTCTCCATTGTCATCTCTTCCTCTCTCTGTCATCTCTCTCTCCGTTGTCATCTCTCTCTCCGTTGTCATCTCTTCCTCTCTCTATCATCTCTCTCTCCGTTGTCATCTCTTCCTCTCTCTATCATCTCTCTCTCCATTGTCATCTCTCTCTCCATTGTCATCTCTCTCTCCGTCGTCATCTCTTCCTCTCTCTATCATCTCTCTCTATCATCTCTCTCTCCGTTGTCATCTCTTCCTCTCTCTATCATCTCTCTCTCCATTGTCATCTCTCTCTCCGTCGTCATCTCTTCCTCTCTCTATCATCTCTCTCTATCATCTCTCTCTCCGTTGTCATCTCTTCCTCTCTCTGTCATCTCTCTCTCCGTTGTCATCTCTCTCTCCGTTGTCATCTCTCCCTCCGTTGTCATCTCTTCCTCTCTCTGTCATCTCTCTCTCCGTTGTCATCTCTTCCTCTCTCTGTCATCTCTCTCTCCGTTGTCATCTCTTCCTCTCTCTGTCATCTCTCTCTCTCCGTCGTCATCTCTTCCTCTCTCTATCATCTCTCTCTATCATCTCTCTCTCCGTTGTCATCTCTTCCTCTCTCTATCATCTCTCTCTCCGTTGTCATCTCTCTCTCCGTTGTCATCTCTCCCTCCGTTGTCATCTCTTCCTCTCTCTGTCATCTCTCTCTCCGTTGTCATCTCTCCCTCTCTCTATCATCTCTCTCTCAGTTGTCATCTCTTCCCTGTGGATGAGTGTGCTGCTCCTGCTCCCCGTTATCGGCCAGTATTCTCTTTGTTCTGTAAATGTGTCTATGGCATTAGTAGAAAAGGTTATCTGTTGAGTCATTCTCCAGTTGAGAAGGCCAGCCTGTCTAAACTTTAAACTGCCTTCAACGTGACCTTCTACTAGTGAAAGGTCTATGGAGGCCTCAATGGCCCTTGGGCAACAGGGAGGTTGTATATCACTGTACTGTATGGCCCTTTGGGAACAGGGAGGTTGTATATCACTGTACTGTATGGCCCTTTGGGAACAGGGAGGTTGTATATCACTGTACTGTATGGCCCTTTGGGAACAGGGAGGTTGTATATCACTGTACTGTATGGCCCTTGGGGAACAGAGAGGTTGTATATCACTGTACTGTATGGCCCTTTGGGAACAGGGAGGTTGTATATCACTGTACTGTATGGCCCTTTGGGAACAGGGAGGTTGTATATCACTGTACTGTATGGCCCTTGGGGAACAGGGAGGTTCTATATCACTGTACTGTATGGCCCTTTGGGAACAGGGAGGTTGTATATCACTGTACTGTATGGCCCTTGGGGAACAGGGAGGTTCTATATCACTGTACTGTATGGCCCTTGGGGAACAGGGAGGTTCTATATCACTGTACTGTATGGCCCTTTGGGAACAGGGAGGTTGGATATCTATGAATAATATCTGTGAGAGTCAAATGTCCCTTAACCTGGTGACACTTATTGATGTGAGAGGGAATGCATGGGCTCAGAGGCAGATGGGACATACAGGTGAACAGGACTGTGTGTATGAACAGGACTGTGGGTACAGTATGAACATAGGTATATGTGTGGAAGCCCTACAGTGAGCAGCAGAGTGACCGACCAGTCTACCCTCTCTGTTTACCTTCGGGGCAGTAGTTGTTGCCGGCGGAAACCCCCCATCACTGCGGCTTCTCGTCCAATCGGAGAGAGAGAGAGAACTGGGTCACACCACAGGCACGCCCTTCTGATTGGCTGGGAATGATGTCACATTCCCCTTGGATCATCATCCACCAAACTCCAGAAGAGGAATTAAAGATTCTCGGAAGCCTTTTAGTAAAATCGTTTTACTACAGGCCCCAACTGACATGAAAGTCTCTACCCATGTAGCTGGAAATGCTTATGTATTTTACTAATGGACCTGCTCATGTGTGATATGCATGTTTATGGAGTTTCCTTAATAATTGAAGTGTAGATTATTGGGGGTAGGTTGCACGTGCCGTGTTGTGCGTGTTTGCACTGAAACGTACACTCTGTGTGTGTGTGTGTGTGTGTGTGTGCGTGCGTGCGTGCGTGCGTGCGTGCGTGCGTGCGTGTTCATACTGATAAGACACGGCAGAATCAAATGGGACGCTGTGGTTTAATATTGATGAAGACTATCCCTGCAGCTCAGCTGAATCTCAAATGGTTCCATCAGTAGAAGGCCTGGTACAGTAACTGATAATCCTCATCACTGGCCTTAGTGAAATGAATACATTAAGCTGTGTGTGTGTGTGTGTGTAATGGAACACATGGTGAATTGAACATATGGGTGTAGTAGTATGATAAACAGGATGATCATGATACTCTGTTTCCACGTTCTGCCAGAGGCTAATTCACACCCATCAGCTTGATGATACGTGACGATTAGAGCTCAGCACAGGCAAAATCCTAGCGGAAAACCTGGTCCAGTCTGCTTTCCACCAGACACTGGGAGATGAATTCACCTTTCAGCAGGACAATATCCTAAAACACAAGGCCACATCTACACTGGAGTTGCTTACCAAGAAGACAGTGAATGTTCCTGAGTGGCCAAGTTACAGTGGACTTCAATCTACTTGAAAGTCTATGGAAAGACCTGAAAATGATTGTCTAGCAATGATCAACAACCAATTTGACAGCTTGAAGAATTAAAAAAATATATAATACGCAAATGTTACACAATCCAGGTGTGTAAAGCTCTGAGAGATTTACACAGAAAGACTCACAGCTGTAATCACTGCCAAAGGTGATTCTACAAAGTATTGTCTCAGGGGGGGTGAATACTTATGTAAATGATACATGTCTGTATTTCTTTTTCAATACATTTGAAAACATTTCTAAAAACATTTTTTCACTTTGTCATGAGTAGAAACATCTATTTAACCCAATTTGGATTCAGGCTGTAACAAAACAAATTTGGAATAAGTCAAGGGGTATGAATACTTTCTGAAGGCACTTTGTACTGTATCTGTGCTGCTCTTTTCTGCTTTAGCCACTGGTCTAGTCTGTTATGGACTATTATGGTCTGGTCTGTTATGGTCTAGTATGGTCTGATCTGGTCTGTTATGGACTATTATGGTCTGATCTGGTCTGTTATGGACTATTATGGTCTGATCTGGTCTGTTATGGTCTGATCTGGTCTGTTATGGACTATTATGGTCTGATCTGGTCTGGTCTGTTATGGTCTAGTATGGTCTGATCTGGTCTGTTATGATCTGGTCTGGTCTGATCTGTTATGGTCTGGTCTGGTCTGTTATGGTCTGATCTGGTCTGTTATGGTCTAGTATGGTCTGATCTGGTCTGTTATGGTCTGGTCTAGTCTGTTATGATCTGGTCTGGTCTGATCTGTTATGGTCTGGTCTGGTCTGTTATGGTCTGATCTGGTCTGGTCTGTTATGGTCTAGTATGGTCTGATCTGGTCTGTTATGGTCTGGTCTAGTCTGTTATGATCTGGTCTGATCTGTTATGGTCTGGTCTGGTCTGTTATGGTCTGATCTGGTCTGGTCTGTTATGGTCTAGTATGGTCTGATCTGGTCTGTTATGGTCTGGTCTAGTCTGTTATGATCTGGTCTGGTCTGATCTGTTATGGTCTAGTATGGTCTGGTCTGATCTGTAATGGTCTGATCTGGTCTGTTATGGTCTGGTCTGGTCTGTTATGGTCTAGTATAGTCTGGTCTGTTATGGTCTAGTATGGTCTGGTCTGGTCTGTTATGGTCTGATCTGGTCTGGTCTGTTTTGGTCTAGTATGGTCTGGTCTGGTCTGTTATGGTCTAGGATGGTCTGGTCTGGTCTGGTCTGTTATGTTATGGTCTGGTCTGTTATGGTCTGGTCTGTTATGGTCTAGTATGGTCTGATCTGGTCTGGTCTGATCTGGTCTGGTCTGTTATGTTCTAGTATGGTCTGGTCTGTTATGGTCTGGTCTGTTATGTTCTAGTATGGTCTGGTCTGGTATGGTCTGATCTGGTCTGGTCTGTTATGTTCTAGTATGGTTTGTTATGGTCTGATCTGGTATGGTCTGTTATGGTCTAGTATGGTCTGATCTGGTATGGTCTGGTATGGTCTGTTATGGTCTGGTCTGGTCTGTTATGGTCTGGTCTGGTCTGGTCTGATCTGGTATGGTCTGTTATGGTCTAGTATGGTCTGGTCTGGTCTGATCTGTTATGGTCTAGTATGGTCTGGTCTGGTCTGGTCTGTTATGGTCTAGTATGGTCTGGTCTGGTCTGATCTGGTATGGTCTGGTCTGGTCTGTTATGGTCTAGTATGGTCTGGTCTGGTCTGGTCTGATCTGGTCTGGTCTGGTCTGTTATGGTCTAGTATGGTCTGGTATGGTCTGATCTGGTCTGGTCTGTTATGTTCTAGTATGGTCTGGTATGGTCTGATCTGGTCTGGTCTGTTATGTTCTAGTATGGTCGGTTATGGTCTGATCTGGTCTGGTCTGTTATGTTCTAGTATGGTCTGGTATGGTCTGATCTGGTCTGGTCTGTTATGTTCTAGTATGGTCTGGTATGGTCTGTTGTGGTCTAGTATGGTCTAGTATGGTCTGGTCTGGTATGGTCTGTTATGGTCTAGTATGGTCTGGTCTGGTCTGTTATGGTCTAGTATGGTCTGCTCTGGTCTGGTCTGTTATGGTCTAGTATGGTCTGATCTGGTCTGTTATGGTCTAGTATGGTCTGATCTGGTCTTGTCTAGTCTGGTCTGATCTGGTCTGTTATGGTCTAGTATGGTCTGATCTGGTCTGGTCTGTTATGGTCTAGTATGGTCTGGTCTGTTATGGTCTAGTATGGCCTGGTCTGGTCTGTTATGGTCTAGTATGGCCTGGTCTGGTCTGTTATGGTCTAGTATGGTCTGATCTGGTATGGTCTAGTATGGTCTGGTCTAGTATGGTCTAGTATGGTCTGATCTGGTCTGGTCTGTTATGGTCTAGTATGGTCTGATATGGTCTGGTCTGTTATGGTCTAGTATGGTCTGATCTGGTCTGGTCTGTTATGGTCTAGTATGGTCTGGTCTGTTATCGTCTAGTATGGTCTGATCTGGTCTGGTCTGTTATGGTCTAGTATGGTCTGGTCTAGTATGGTCTGTTATGGTCTAGTATGGTCTGGTCTAGTATGGTCTGGCCTGGTCTGGTCTGGTATGGTCTAGTATGGTCTGGTCTGTTATGGTCTAGTATTGTCTGGTCTGGTCTGTTATGGTCTAGTATGGTCTGATCTGTTATGGTCTAGTATGGTCTGATCTAGTATGGCCTGGTCTGTTATGGTCTAGTATGGTCTGGTCTGTTATGGTCTAGTATGGTATGGTCTATTATGGTCTGATCTGGTATGGCGTGCTACATTCTACACTGAAAAAGCAAGTAATGTAAAGATTTTCAGTCTATTACTGTGAAGTAAGAATAGCAGCCGCATGTCTGAGTCTGCTTCTTGCAGGTGTGTAACAACCGGTATAATTAGGGAATAATTTGGTGAACTCTTTAAAGAATTAAAGAATGAACACAGCTCTTTCCAGTATCACTTAGGTTATCTTTAAATGCATAATGAATGAGGGATTAACTAAACATAATGAATGTGGGATTAATGAAACGTAACGCATGCGGGATTAACTAAACATAATGAATGAGGGATTAACTAAACATAATGAATGAGGGATTAACTAAACATAATGAATGTGGGATTAACTAGACATAATGAATGAGCGATTAACTAAACATAATGAATGTGGGATTAACTAGACATAATGAATGTGGGATTAACTAAACATAATGAATGAGGGATTAACTAAACATAATGAATGAGGGATTAACTAGACATAATGAATGAGGGATTAACTAGACATAATGAATGTGGGATTAACTAGACATAATGAATGAGGGATTAACTAAACATAATGAATGAGGGATTAACTAAACATAATGAATGAGCGATTAACTAAACATAATGAATGAGGGATTAACTAAACATAATGAATGAGCGATTAACTAAACATAATGAATGTGGGATTAACTAGACATAATGAATGTGGGATTAACTAAACATAATGAATGAGGGATTAACTAAACATAATGAATGAGCGATTAACTAAACATAATGAATGAGGGATTAACTAAACATAATGAATGTGGGATTAACTAAACATAATGAATGAGGGATTAACTAAACATAATGAATGAGCGATTAACTAAACATAATGAATGTGGGATTAACTAAACATAATGAATGAGGGATTAACTAAACATAATGAATGAGCGATTAACTAAACATAATGAATGTGGGATTAATGAAACGTAACGAATGTGGGATTAATGAAACGTAACGAATGTGGGATTAATGAAACGTAACGCATGCGGGATTAACGAAACATAATGATTGAGGGATTAACTAAACGTAGTAATTGAGGGATTAACTAAACATAATGAATGTGGGATTAATGAAACGTAACGCATGCGGGATCAACGAAACGTAACACATGTGGGATTAACTAAACAAAAGGCATGTGGGATTAACTAAACATAAAGCATGTGGGATTAACTAAACATAAAGCATGTGGGATTAACTAAACATAAAGCATGTGGGATTAACTAAACATAAAGCATGTGGGATTAACGAAACGTAACACATGTGGGATTAACTAAACAAAAGGCATGTGGGATTAACTAAACATAAAGCATGTGGGATTAACTAAACATAAAGCATGTGGGATTAACTAAACATAAAGCATGTGGGATTAACTAAACATAAAGCATGTGGGATTAACGAAACGTAACACATGTGGGATTAACTAAACAAAAGGCATGTGGGATTAACTAAACATAAAGCATGTGGGATTAACTAAACATAAAGCATGTGGGATTAACTAAACATAAAGCATGTGGGATTAACTAAACATAAAGCATGTGGGATTAACTAAACATTGAAGCATGCTCTTAATGCAAGACTAATGCTGTTGGTTGGTGACTTTCTGCATATTCAATTCGGTTTCGACATTGATACAACGTACCAGTTACATTGAAATACCGTTACATTAAACTAACATAAAAACAACGGTGACTCAATGTCCTAAATCTGCCCGTGCCCCCACCGTCATTGCTGTTTCAAAGCCACACCCACTGGGTACAGTTCAACGTTCATTGAAAGTAAATGGAAATGACGTTAATTCAACCAGTGTATGCCCAGTGGGGTTACCAAGAATTCATCTGTTTTGACACTGTGGGCGGAAAGGAGCCTCTAAAATTAAATGTCTCCCTTCGAATCAAATGACATTTTATTTATACGGTGCTTTTTTACCCTGTCATTCGTCACACAGAACAAAATGTTTGAGACAGGAAACCAGGGTTGTGTTCATTAGACACGAAACGGAAGAAAATTCTCCAACCGGAGTGAAACAGGCAGGTATTTTCTGATCTTGTGCAATAGGAAAGACTCATTTTTCATTGCACAGTGTTTTGCTACGGTGTGCCCTAATGAACATAGCCCAGACATAAACCCCCCCTATAAGTGCGAGCCCGACAGAGGCAGCAGGGGGAAACTCCTTGCTGTCTGTAGAATATCAAATTTCCACTCTCCGTGTGAGTTTTCTGCTGAGATAGAATGTGTGTCCTAAGTGGCCCCCTATTCCCTATTTAGGACACTAAGTACTGCGCTACGTAGGGAATACGGTGTCATTTGGGACACTGGCAGAGACCGTAGGAGCGATGGGATGGCTGTATTTCTCTTGACTGTGTGAGAGAGAATGGAGAGATAGAGATCTACCACTGAGTGGAGGACAGAGCCTGCTGTGAGAGGTCTTTTATCGCTCTCTCTCTCCCTGTGATGAGAGGTCTTTTATCGCTCTCTCTCTCCCTGTGATGAGAGGTCTTTTATCGCTGTCTCTCCCTGTGATGAGAGGTCTTTTATCGCTCTCTCTCCCTGTGATGAGAGGTCTTTTATCGCTCTCTCTCCCTGTGATGAGAGGTCTTTTATCCCTCTCTCTCTCCCTGTGATGAGAGGTCTTTTATCGCTCTCTCTCCCTGTGATGAGAGGTCTTTTATCGCTCTCTCTCTCCCTGTGATGAGAGGTCTTTTATCGCTCTCTCTCTCCCTGTGATGAGAGGTCTTTTATCGCTCTCTCTCCCTGTGATGAGAGGTCTTTTATCGCTCTCTCTCTCCCTGTGATGAGAGGTCTTTTATCGCTCTCTCTCTCCCTGTGATGAGAGGTCTTTTATCGCTCTCTCTCTCCCTGTGATGAGGGGCCGACTCTCACTGTCTCTGTGATGAGAGGCCCGCTTTCACTGTCTCTGGGATGAGGGGCCCGCTCTCACTGTCTCTGGGATGAGGGGCCCACTCTCACTGTCTCTGTGATGAGAGGCCCGCTCTCACTGTCTCTGTGATGAGAGTCCCCCTCTCACTGTCTCTGTGATGAGAGTCCCCCTCTCACTGTCTCTGTGATGAGAGGCCCGCTCTCACTGTCTCTGTGATGAGGGGCCCCCTCTCACTGTCTCTGGGATGAGAGGCCCCCTCTCACTGTCTCTGTGATGAGAGGCCCCCTCTCACTGTCTCTGGGATGAGGGGCCCCCTCTCACTGTCTCTGGGATGAGAGGCCCCCTCTCACTATCTCTGGGATACTCACACCATCCATCTCTCTCCCGCTCTCTGTCTGTCTATGATACCAGCACCATCCCTCTCAATCTCTATTGGTCCCTTTTGTGTCTCACCATCTCTGCACTCTTAGAAAAAACGGTGCTATCTAGAATCTTAAAGAGTTCTTAAGCTGTCCCCGTAAGATAACCCTTTGAAGAACCCTTTTTGGTTCCAGGTAGAACCCATTTGGGTTCCATGTAGAACCCTCTGTAGAATGTGTTCTACATGGAACCAAAAAGGTTTCTACCTGTAACCAAAAAGGGTTCTGCTATGGGAACAGCCGAAGAACCCTTTTTTCTATAAGTGTGAGATACCAGCACCAATCCTCTCTATCGGTCTCTGTGTTTCTCAATCATCATTATTCACCATTCATTCAGTATTATCTGTAATCAAGGTAGCATTCACAGTAATGCAGAAGTGTTTAGAAACATATTCAGTTCTTATTTACAATTAAAGTGACTCCAAAATGACACAGTACATTATTTACCATTCATTTCACAAAATAATCTGAAACATAACCAAAATAAAGAGCAAATCGATCCAGCAAATGTGTAGAGTCACAAGCTTGATGTAGTCATTGTGAGCTATGAATATGGGAACAAATACTTACCCTTTGACTACTTTAATACACATAAGTGAATTTGTCTTAATACTTTTGCTCCCCTGGGGGGGGGGTACTCTGTACGTAAAGTGGTGTGATTTCTAAACGGTTCACCCGATACGGATGAAAATACCCTCAAATTAAAGCTGGCGGTCTGCACTTTAACCTCATACGGTGCACTGGGGAAGTATTCAGACCCCTTTTACTTTTTCCACATTTTGTTACGTTGCAAATGTATAAAAAAATGACCTGCAATGTCACATTTTCATAAGTATTCAGACACTTTACTCAGTACTTTGTTGAAGCACCTTTGGCAGCGATTACAGCCTCAAGTCTTCTTGGGTTTGACGCTACAACCTTGGCACACCTGTATTTGGGGAGTTTCTCCCATTCTTCTCTGCAAATTCTCTCAAGCTCTGTCAGGTTGGATGGGGAGTGTTGCTTTACAGCTATTTTCAGGTCTCTCGAGAGATGTTCGATTGGGTTCAAGTCCGGACTCTGGCAGGGCCACTCAAGGACATTCAGAGACTTGTCCCAAAGCCACTCCTGTGTTGTCTTGGCTGTGTGCTTAGGGTCATTGTCTTGTTGGAAGGTGAACCTTCACCCCCAGTCTGAGGATTCTGAGCCCTGTGGAGCAGGTTTTCATCAAGGATGTGCTTTGCTCTGCTCATCTTTCCCTCGACCCTGACTAGTCTCCCAGTCCCTGCCACTGAAAAACTTCCCCACAGCATGATGCTGCCACCACCATGCTTCACCGTGGGGATGGTGTCAGGTTTCCTCCAGACGTGACGCTTGGCATTCAGGCCAAAGAGTTTAATCTTGTTTTCATCAGACCAGAGAATATTGTTTCTTATGGTCTGAGAGTCTTTAGGTGCCTTTTGGCAAACTCCAAGCGGGCTGTCATGTGCCTTTTACTGAGGTGTGGCTTCCGTCTGGCCACTCTACCAAAAACACCTGATTGGTAGAGTGCTGCAGAGATGGTTGTCCTTCTGGAAGGTCTCCACAGAGGAACTGTGGAACACTTTCAGAGTGACCATCGGGTTCTAGTTCACCTCCCTGACCAAGGCCCTTCTCCACCCATTGCTCAGTTTGACTGGGTGGCCAGCTCTAGGAAGCGTCTTGGTGGTTCCAAACTTCTTCCATTTAAGAATGATGGAGGCCACTGTGTTCTTGGGGACCTTCAATGTGGCAGAGATTTTTGTGTACCCTTCCCCAGATCTGTGCCTCGACACAATCCTGTCTCGGAGCTCTACGGACAATTCCTTCGACCTCATGGCTTGGTTTTTGCTCTGACATGCACTGTCAACTGTTGGACCTTATATAGACAGGTGTGTGCCTTTCAATGTCATGTCCAATCAATTGAATTTACCACAGATGGACTCAAACCAAGATGTAGAAACATGTCAAAGATGATATATGGAAACAGGATGCACCTGAGATCAATTTCGAGTCTCATAACAAAGGGTCTGAATACTTATTTACATAAGGTATTTCTGTTTTTTATTTGTAAAAATTAGCACACATTTCAAAAAATCAGTTTTCGCTTTGTCATTTTGGGGTGTTGTGTGTAGATTGATGCAATTTTTAAAAATCAATTTTGGAATGAGCTGTAAAGTAACAAAATGTGGAAAAAGTCAAAGGGTCTGAATACTTTCCAAATGCACTGTAGGTACTTCTTTGGGGGGGTTGGGGGCGCCCCCATCTTGCTGGGTGCGTGCTACGCCACTGCTTAAATTACAAGTTAAGTATAACTATAAAAAATGTAAGACGTGTCAAATAAATTATATGCAGAAGATCCCTGTTCCTTAAATAGTGTTGTGCGTAAAAAAAGTGTGGTAATACCGTATATCCCAATATGATGCAGGAACTGTATGAAAATATGAATACCACCCAACCTTTCTCTATCTCTTTCCCTCTCTCTCTCTCTCTCTCTCTCTCTCTCTCTCTCTCTCTCTCTCTCTCTCTCTCTCTCTCTCTCTCTCTCTCTCTCTCTCTGTCTCTCTGTCTCTCTGTCTCTCTGTCTCTCTGTCTCTCTCTCTCTCTGTCTCTCTCTCTGTCTCTGTCTCTGTCTCTGTCTCTCTCTGTCTGTGTCGCCCTCTCTGTCTCTCTCTCTCTCTCTATCTCTATCCCCCTCTCTCTCTCTCTCTCTCTCTCTCTCTCTCTCTCTCTCTCTCTGTCTCTGTCTCTGTCTCTGTCTCTGTCTGTGTCGCCCTCTCTGTCTCTCTCTGTCTCTGTCTGTGTCGCCCTCTCTGTCTCTCTCTGTCTCTCTCTGTCTCTCTCTGTCTCTCTCTGTCTCTCTCTGTCTCTGTCTGTGTCGCCCTCTCTGTCTCTCTCTGTCTCTCTCTGTCTCTGTCTGTGTCGCCCTCTCTGTCTCTCTCTGTCTCCCTGGAAATGTGATACCAGTATCATCGCCACTTCTCTTTTTTTAAGTCAAGTTCACGTTTGCTGGTTTGTCTGATACCGGCAGGATCCTGAATGTGTGTTGATGTTGTAACTCTAACTGACCCCTCCAGGCAACAAAGCCTGCCCGAAAAGCCAGTTCCAGTGTGCCAACCGCAAGTGCCTGGCACCTGTCTACGTGTGCGACGGCGATGACGACTGTGGCGACGGCTCTGACGAACTCAAATGCTCCGACCGCCACTCGCCAACGAACACCTGCAGCCCGCACGAGTTCCGCTGCAACACCTCGGAGTGCGTGCCCGTCATGTGGAGCTGTGATGGCGACCCCGACTGCCCCGACGGCTCTGACGAGTGGCCGGAGCGTTGCGGCCGTGAAGGTTCACATCCACGACGCAGGGTGAACTGTACGATGGAGGAGTTCCGGTGCGCCAACGGGGAGTGTGTGAGGCTGCCGTGGAAATGTGACGGCGATCCGGACTGCAAGGATAAGTCAGACGAGGCAGAATGTCGTAAGTGTTACGTTTTTTTTGTCTTAGATACATGAACATAACATACACATACAGATCTTTCAGAAAGTATTCAGACCCCTTGACTTTTTCCACATTTTGTTACGTTACAGCCTTATTCTAAAATGGATTCAATTGTATTTTTTCCCCATCATTCTACACACACAATACCCCATAACGACAAAGCAAAAACAATGAAATTAAATTAAATGAATCCATTTTAGAATCAGGTTGTAACGTGGAAAAAAGGACGGGGTCTGAATACTTTCCAAATGCTCTGTATGTCACAGGAGCTTGGAGGAAAGGCTCGTGGTAATGGTTGGAGCGGAATGGGAGGAATGGTATCAAATACAACAAACACAAGTTTTCTATGTGTTTGATGCCATTCCATTTGCTCTATTCCAGCCATTATTGTGAGCCGTTCTCCCCTTAGCATCCTCCACTGATATATACTGTACAGTTGACCGGGGCAGCTTTAGCAGGACAGAAATTTGATGAGCTAAATTACAACCATATTCTCTAGCAGTCTAGTTGTGTTCTGCTCCACCTCTGTACATGGAGAATGACAACAACTATCCAGACTACCATATCTTTCATTTATCTTCCATCTGTGTTGCCACACCATTTTGTCACAGAGCACATTTTCATTTCACCAGGCTCCACACAACTCAGTTTATCTTGAGTGGCGAAAGAGAGCTAGAGAGGGAAAGGGAGATATAGAGAGAGAGAGGGAGAGAGAGAAAGAAAGAGAGGAAGAGAGGGAAACAGAGAGATGGAGAGAGAGGGAGAAAGTTAGTTTTTTCTGATAAACACTCTGTGAAGATGGGGGGCAGTCGTGATTAAACAAGTTTTACCATTAGCTGATGTAGGGATCCCCAGGCTCTGTGTGAGTGTGTGTGTTTGTGTCATAATGCCTGTGTGTTTGCGTGTGTCTGTATGTTTTGTGTGTGCCTGTCATCTTCCTCACCCTACCTCTCTCTCTCTCTCTCTCTCTCTCTCTCTCTCTCTCTCTCTGTCTCTGTCTCTGTCTTTCTCTCTCTCTCTCTCTCTCTCTCTGCGGTGTCATCAAGCCCTACCTTTATCCTCTCTCTTCTCCTTCCTCCTCTCTCTCCCTCCAATGTGTCATAAACGCCAATTAACACTGATGTTATTCAGCCAATTGAAAGGCAGCGCAGGGAGTAGGTTAAGCCATACACAAAGGAGTAAGAGCGAGTGTCCATAGGTTGCTAGGCAACCCATTAATGTCCTGTAGTGTTTGAAAGCCCTTGAATAATAGCAAGGTCTCAGTTTTGCCACAGCGAGCTATAACACTATAAATACTCACATGGTGGTCATGATGCTTTATCCAAAGTGACTGGTAGCATACACATATTTTATTTACAGGTAACTGACAAAATCAAGAAAACCCCAACATAAAGCTTCTTAATGGGGTGTTGGGCCAGAACAGCTTTTATTATTGGATCTTAATAAAATAGCAATGCACCCTGGTATAGATTCTACAGGTGTCTGGAACTCTATTGGTATAGATTCTACAGGTGTCTGGAACTCTATTGGTATAGATTATATAGGTGTCTGGAACTCTACTGGTATAGATTCTACAGGTGTCTGGAACTCTACTGGTATAGATTCTATAGGTGTCTGGAACTCTATTGGTATAGATTCTACAGGTGTCTGGAACTCTATTGGTATAGATTATATAGGTGTCTGGAACTCTACTGGTATAGATTCTACAGGTGTCTGGAACTCTATTGGTATAGATTCTACAGGTGTCTGGAACTCTATTGGTATAGATTATATAGGTGTCTGGTACTCTACTGGTATAGATTCTACAGGTGTCTGGAACTCTATTGGTATAGATTCTACAGGTGTCTGGAACTCTATTGGTATAGATTCTACAGGTGTCTGGAAATCTATTGGTATAGATTCTACAGGTGTCTGGAACTCTATTGGTATAGATTCTACAGGTGTCTGGAACTCTATTGGTATAGATTATATAGGTGTCTGGAACTCTACTGGTATAGATTCTACAGGTGTCTGGAACTCTATTGGTATAGATTCTACAGGTGTCTGGAACTCTATTGGTATAGATTCTACAGGTGTCTGGAAATCTATTGGTATAGATTCTACAGGTGTCTGGAACTCTATTGGTATAGATTCTACAGGTGTCTGGAACTCTATTGGTATAGATTCTACAGGTGTCTGGAACTCTATTGGTATAGATTCTACAGGTGTCCGGAACTCTATTGGTATAGATTCTACAGGTGTCTAGAACTCTTGGTATAGATTCTACAGGTGTCTGGAACTCTATTGGTATAGATTCTACAGGTGTCCGGAACTCTATTGGTATAGATTCTACAGGTGTCTAGAACTCTTGGTATAGATTCTACAGGTGTCTGGAACTCTATTGGTATAGATTCTACAGGTGTCTGGAACTCTATTGGTATAGATTCTACAGGTGTCTGGAACTCTATTGGTATAGATTCTACAGGTGTCTGGAACTCTATTGGTATAGATTCTACAGGTGTCCGGAACTCTATTGGTATAGATTCTACAGGTGTCTAGAACTCTTGGTATAGATTCTACAGGTGTCTGGAACTCTATTGGTATAGATTCTACAGGTGTCCGGAACTCTATTGGTATAGATTCTACAGGTGTCTAGAACTCTTGGTATAGATTCTACAGGTGTCTGGAACTCTATTGGTATAGATTCTACAGGTGTCTGGAACTCTATTGGTATAGATTCTACAGGTGTCTGGAACTCTATTGGTATAGATTCTACAGGTGTCTGGAACTCTATTGGTATAGATTCTACAGGTGTCCGGAACTCTATTGGTATAGATTCTACAGGTGTCTAGAACTCTTGGTATAGATTCTACAGGTGTCTGGAACTCTATTGGTATAGATTCTACAGGTGTCTGGAACTCTATTGGTATAGATTCTACAGGTGTATGGAACTCTATTGGTATAGATTCTACAGGTGTCTGGAACTCTATTGGTATAGATTCTACAGGTGTCTGGAACTCTATTGGTATAGATTCTACAGGTGTCTGGAACTCTATTGGTATAGATTCTACAGGTGTCTGGAACTCTATTGGTATAGATTCTACAGGTGTCTGGAACTCTATTGGTATAGATTCTACAGGTGTCTGGAACTCTATTGGTATAGATTCTACAGGTGTCTGGAACTCTATTGGTATAGATTCTACAGGTGTCTGGAACTCTATTGGTATAGATTCTACAGGTGTCTGGAACTCTATTGGTATAGATTCTACAGGTGTCTGGAACTCTATTGGTATAGATTCTACAGGTGTCTGGAACTCTATTGGTATAGATTCTACAGATGTCTGGAACTCTATTGGTATAGATTCTACAGGTGTCTGGAACTCTATTGGTATAGATTCTACAGGTGTCTGGAACTCTATTGGTATAGATTCTACAGGTGTCTGGAACTCTATTGGTATAGATTCTACAGGTGTCTGGAACTCTATTGGTATAGATTCTACAGGTGTCTGGAACTCTATTGGTATAGATTCTACAGGTGTCTGGAACTCTATTGGTATAGATTCTACAGGTGTCTGGAACTCTATTGGTATAGATTCTACAGGTGTCTGGAACTCTATTGGTATAGATTCTACAGATGTCTGGAACTCTATTGGTATAGATTCTACAGGTGTCTGGAACTCTATTGGTATAGATTCTACAGGTGTCTGGAACTCTATTGGTATAGATTCTACAAGTGTCTGGAACTCTATTGGTATAGATTCTACAGGTGTCTGGAACTCTATTGGTATAGATTCTACAAGTGTCTGGAACTCTATTGGTATAGATTCTACAGGTGTCTGGAACTCTATTGGTATAGATTCTACAGATGTCTGGAACTCTATGGTATAGATTCTACAGGTGTCTGGAACTCTATTGGTATAGATTCTACAGGTGTCTGGAACTCTATTGGTATAGATTCTACAGGTGTCTGGAACTCTATTGGTATAGATTCTACAGGTGTCTGGAACTCTATTGGTATAGATTCTACAAGTGTCTGGAACTCTATTGGTATAGATTCTACAGGTGTCTGGAACTCTATTGGTATAGATTCTACAGGTGTCTGGAACTCTATTGGTATAGATTCTACAGGTGTCTGGAACTCTATTGGTATAGATTCTACAGGTGTCTGGAACTCTATTGGTATAGATTCTACAGGTGTCTGGAACTCTATTGGCATAGATTCTACAGGTGTCTGGAACTCTATTGGCATAGATTCTACAGGTGTCTGGAACTCTATTGGCATAGATTCTACAGGTGTCTGGAACTCTATTGGCATAGATTCTACAAGTGTCTGGAACTCTATTGGTATAGATTCTACAGGTGTCTGGAACTCTATTGGCATAGATTCTACAGGTGTCTGGAACTCTTGGTATAGATTCTACAGATGTCTGGAACTCTATTGGTATAGATTCTACAGGGGGCTGGAACTATTGGTATAGATTCTACAAGTGTCTGGAACTCTATTGGTATAGATTCTACAGGTGTCTGGAACTCTATTGGTATAGATTCTACAGGTGTCTGGAACTCTATTGGTATAGATTCTACAGATGTCTGGAACTCTATTGGTATAGATTCTACAGGTGTCTGGAACTCTATTGGTATAGATTCTACAAGTGTCTGGAACTCTATTGGTATAGATTCTACAGGTGTCTGGAACTCTATTGGTATAGATTCTACAGATGTCTGGAACTCTATGGTATAGATTCTACAGGTGTCTGGAACTCTATTGGTATAGATTCTACAGGTGTCTGGAACTCTATTGGTATAGATTCTACAGGTGTCTGGAACTCTATTGGTATAGATTCTACAGGTGTCTGGAACTCTATTGGTATAGATTCTGCAAGTGTCTGGAACTCTATTGGTATAGATTCTACAAGTGTCTGGAACTCTATTGGTATATCTTCTACAGGTGTCTGGAACTCTATTGGCATAGATTCTACAGGTGTCTGGAACTCTTGGTATAGATTCTACAGATGTCTGGAACTCTATTGGTATAGATTCTACAGGTGTCTGGAACTATTGGTATAGATTCTACAAGTGTCTGGAACTCTATTGGTATAGATTCTACAGGTGTCTGGAACTCTATTGGTATAGATTCTACAGGTGTCTGGAACTCTATTGGTATAGATTCTACAGGTGTCTGGAACTCTATTGGTATAGATTCTACAGGTGTCTGGAACTCTATTGGTATAGATTCTACAGATGTCTGGAACTCTATTGGTATAGATTCTACAGGTGTCTGGAATTCTATTGGTATAGATTCTACAAGTGTCTGGAACTCTATTGGTATAGATTCTACAGATGTCTGGAACTCTATTGGTATAGATTCTACAGATGTCTGGAACTCTATGGTATAGATTCTACAGGTGTCTGGAACTCTATTGGTATAGATTCTACAGGTGTCTGGAACTCTATTGGTATAGATTCTACAGGTGTCTGGAACTCTATTGGTATAGATTCTACAGGTGTCTGGAACTCTATTGGTATAGATTCTACAAGTGTCTGGAACTCTATTGGTATATCTTCTACAGGTGTCTGGAACTCTATTGGTATAGATTCTACAGGTGTCTGGAACTCTATTGGTATAGATTCTACAGGTGTCTGGAACTCTATTGGTATAGATTCTACAGGTACCTGGAACTCTATTGGTATAGATTCTACAGGTGTCTGGAAGTCTATTGGAGGGATGCGACATCGTTCTCCCACCAGGAAATACGTCATTTGGTGTTTGTTTTTTAATGGTGGTGGATCAAACCATTCAGTGACCACTCGTGCTCTGTGGATGGGGGTGTTGTCATCCTATGGGGGCATAGCCATGGTAACCAAAATAATGGCCAGCCCAGCATTTTTATACATGACCTTAAGCATGATGGGATGTTAATTGCTTAATTTTCTCAGGAACCACACCTGTGTGGAAGCACCTGCTTTCATTATACTTTGTATCCCTCATTTACTCATTTAGTTTCCATTATTCTATCAGTTACCTGTATGTGACCCATGCTTTTGAATAAGTTTAGTTACGAGCTAGTTTAGCTTTGCGCACACACACACACACACACTAACTGGGGAAAAGAGTCACTATCTGACTTTTGGCTCAGCTACACACACTGTTCTCTATCTCCTGATAACACTAAATCCTCCCCCCCATGCTTTATATAATATTGCTTTTTAGTGGGCTCTAGAAGGGAGTTTCATGTCTGGGCATGGGAATTAATGGCGACTAGGAGTGGAATACGGCTCCGCAGCGGCCTCCATCTTGGGGCAGGATACTGAAGATCATATATCACAGAGCCCACGGGTTAACTGCTTCTCCTGCTAGGTACAGCTAATGTTCCGCTTTAGCAGGATTGAGTGTGTGTAGAGGGGTTGTCTGTCTGTCTGTGTGTCTGTCTCTCTGTGTGTGTGTGTGCTTCTTGAGTCCTCAGTTGAGTCCTCAGTTGAGTCCTCAGTTGAGTCCTCAGTTGAGTCCTCAGTTGAGTCCTCAGTTGAGTCCTCAGTTGAGTCCTCAGTTGAGTCCTCAGTTGAGTCCTCAGTTGAGTCCTCAGTTGAGTCCTCTGTTGAGTCCTCTGTTGAGTCCTCTGTTGAGTCCTCTGTTGAGTCCTCCGTTGAGTCCTCCGTTGAGTCCTCAGTTGAGTCCTCAGTTGAGTCCTCAGTTGAGTCCTCAGTTGAGTCCTCAGTTGAGTCCTCAGTTCAGTCCTCAGTTCAGTCCTCAGTTCAGTGCTCAGTTATTTAGTGTTTAACGGTCTCTTCTTCCTGTAGTCAATTTTTTTTCCAACTCTCTCCCCTTCTTGCGTTTGTGTGCGTCTGTGTGTATCCATGTGTGTGTCTGTGTGTATCCATGTGTATCCGTGTTTGTGTCTGTGTGTATCCTTGTGTGTGTGTATTACAGCCCTACTGACGTGCAGGCCAGATGAGTTCCAGTGTGGTGACGGCTCCTGTATCCACGGTACCAAGCAGTGTAACAAGGTCCACGACTGTCCTGACCAGAGTGACGAGGGTGGCTGTGTCAACGGTATGTGGAGACCCCTGGTTAGGTGTGTGTGTGTGTGTGTGTGTGTGTGTGTGTGTGTGTGTGTGTGTGTGTGTGTGTGTGTGTGTGTGTGTGTGTGTGTGTGTGTGTGTGTGTGTGTGTGTGCCTGGCTTACTAGCTGTGTCAACAGTATGTCAGACACTCCGTCTGGCTGTCTGCATGGCTGGTTGGCTTGATAGCTGGCTCTCTATGTCTGACTGGCTGGCTGACTCTCTATGTCTGTCTGGCTGGCTCGATATGTTTGGCTGGCTGGCTCTATATGTCTGACTGGCTGGCTCTATATGTCTGGCTGGCTGGCTGACTCTCTATGTCTGGCTGGCTGGCTCGATATGTCTGGCTGGCTGGCTGACTCTCTATGTCTGACTGGCTGGCTCGATATGTCTGGCTGGCTGGCTGACTCTCTATGTCTGGCTGGCTGACTCTCTATGTCTGACTGGCTGACTCTCTATGTCTGGCTGGCTGGCTCGATATGTCTGGCTGGCTGGCTTGATATGTCTGGCTGGCTGGCTTGATATGTCTGGCTGGCTGGCTGACTCTCTATGTCTGACTGGCTGGCTCGATATGTCTGGCTGGCTGGCTGACTCTCTATGTCTGGCTGGCTGGCTCGATATGTCTGGCTGGCTGGCTCGATATGTCTGGCTGGCTGGCTGACTCTCTATGTCTGACTGGCTGGCTCGATATGTCTGGCTGGCTGGCTGACTCTCTATGTCTGGCTGGCTGACTCTCTATGTCTGACTGGCTGACTCTCTATGTCTGGCTGGCTGGCTCGATATGTCTGGCTGGCTGGCTTGATATGTCTGGCTGGCTGGCTTGATATGTCTGGCTGGCTGGCTGACTCTCTATGTCTGACTGGCTGGCTCGATATGTCTGGCTGGCTGGCTGACTCTCTATGTCTGGCTGGCTGGCTCGATATGTCTGGCTGGCTGGCTGACTCTCTATGTCTGGCTGGCTGGCTCGATATGTCTGGCTGGCTGGCTCGATATGTCTGGCTGGCTGGCTCTATATGTCTGACTGGCTGGCTCTATATGTCTGGCTGGCTGGCTGACTCTCTATGTCTGGCTGGCTGGCTCTATATGTCTGACTGGCTGGCTCTATATGTCTGACTGGCTGGCTTGATATGTCTTGCTGGCTGGCTGACTCTCTATGTCTGGCTGGCTGGCTTGATATGTCTGGCTGGCTGGCTGACTCTCTATGTCTGACTGGCTGGCTCGATATGTCTGACTGGCTGGCTCTATATGTCTGGCTGGCTGGCTCTATATGTCTGACTGGCTGGCTCTATATGTCTGGCTGGCTGGCTCTATATGTCTGACTGGCTGGCTCTATATGTCTGGCTGGCTGGCTGACTCTCGATGTCTTGCTGGCTGGCTCTATATGTCTGGCTGGCTGGCTCTATATGTCTGACTGGCTGGCTCTATATGTCTGGCTGGCTGGCTGACTCTCGATGTCTTGCTGGCTGGCTCTATATGTCTGACTGGCTGACTCTATATAGCTGACTGGCTGTCTGTCCCGTTTTACTGGCTTGGCAGTCTTTGTGTCTGGCTGGTTGGCCAACTTCCTGATTGGCTCGTTGGCGCTATATCTCTAGCTGACTGGTTGTCTGTCTGTCTGTACCTTCCTGTACCTGTCTGTCTGCTTGTCTGTGTATGTCTGCCTGGCTAACTGTCTGTAGTAAAAGTCTTTCCCCATGTCTTCCTGCCACAGCCACTAAGTGTGAGGGTCCCTTGAAGTTCCTGTGTAAGAACGGAGAGTGTATCGACAGTGCCAAGGTGTGTGACAACTTCAAGGACTGCAAGGACCGTTCTGATGAGCCCAAGAAGGAGTGTGGTAAGAACACACACACACACACACACACACACACACACACACACACACACACACACACACACACACACACACACACACACACACACACACTTGCATGATAACACTCACATTCTAAAGAGCACACACATACACACACACTGAGAGGGTCCTCTTCAAATGGATTATGTCCTCTTTCCATGGTTCTTAATGGTCTCACCCCTGTGTAGTAGAGAACCAGAGTGACCTGTGACCTCCAGGGTCAGCGCTCCGTCAGAGCCACCAGTACCAACCTATTGATTAGATCACAATCTTTATTCTCTTTCTTTGCAAAATGGAGGCGGAAAAGCTGTTTATAGCGGATGTACGTATTTGCCTGAGAAGGAGCCATTTGAGAATTCATCATTTTAGGGACATGAAAAGGAAAATAGTTTTGCACAAATTATAGAATTGAAAAACTGGTGTGCGTGTGTGTGCGTGTGTGCGTGTGTGTGTGCGTGCAGCTGTACCGGAGTACACATAATATAGCTATTCTGACTATACCAATACCAAACTGAATATAGCTATTCTGACTATACCAATACCAAACTGAATATAGCTATTCTGACTATACTATATTCAGATTGGTATTGGTATAGTCAGAATAGCTATATTCAGTTTAGCACAAATTCTGAAACAATGACGTGGTTGTTTTACATATCTTAATTGAATGCACTGATTGTAATGCTCTGGAAAAGAGTGTCTGCTACATGACTATATAAAACGTGAATGTACAATTAAATAAATGTTTTTTGGTGTCTGCCAGTGAGCATTTACAGTGCCTTCAGAAAGTATTCAAAACCATTTGACTTTTTCCACATTTTGATGTGTTACAGACTGAATTTAAAATAGATATAATTTAGATTTTTGGTCACATTCCTACACACAATACCCCATAATGTGAAAGTGGAATTATGTTTTTTGAATTTTTTATAAATTAATTAAAATGTAAAATTGAAATGTCTTGAGTAAATAAGTGTTCAACCCCTTTTTATGGCAAATAAGGTCAGGAGAAAAACAATAGCTTAACAAGTCCCATAAGTTGCATGAACTCACTCTGTGTGTGCAATAATAGTGTTTAAAATTATTTTTTTAAGACTACCTCATCTCTGTACCCCACGCATACAATTATCTGTAAGATCCCTCAGTCAAGCAGTGCATTTCAAACACAGATTCAACCACAAAGACCAGGGAGGTTTTTCAATAAAAGCAGACATTGAATATCCTATTGAACATGGTGGCGCTATTAATTCCACTTTGGATGGTGTATCAATACACCCAGTCACTACCAAGATACAAGCGTATGTCTCTAAGAGCTGAAAACGGTTGTCTAGCAATCTACAACCAATTTGACAGAACTTGAATAATTTTTTAAAGAATAATGGGAAAATAATGTACAATCCAGGTGTGGAAAGCTCTTAGGGATTTACCCAGAAAGACTCACAGCTGTAATCGCTGCCAAAGATGATTCTAACATGTGTTGACTCAGGGGTGTGAATACTTATGTAAATTAGATATTTCTGTATTTCATTTCAAATGCATTTGCTAAAAATTCTAAAAACATGTTTTTACTTTGTCATTATGGGGTATTATGTGTAAATGAGTGAGAAAAAATATGTATTTAATCCATGTTGTATTCAGGCTGTAACACAACAACATGTGGAATAAGTCAAGGGGTATGAATACTTTCTGAAGGCACTGTGTGCAGAGATGTGTGTGTGTGTGTGTGTGTGTGTCTTCAAGCTAGCATTTATGCAAAATGTGTGTATGCTCACCATAACAAAGTGGCTATCACCATTGCATTTCAAAGCGTCGAGGGGCACGAGTCAAATTAGTACCAAGAGAAGAATAGCCTCTGTGTGCTCATCAAAGGGGAGAGAAACAAACATCTGTCTGTCTGTGTCTGTGTCTGTGTCTGTGTCTGTGTCTGTGTCTGTGTCTGTGTGTGTGTCTGTGTGTGTGTGTGTGCGTGTGCGTGTGCGTGTGTGTGCGCACAGTGCCTTCAGAAAGTATTCAAAGTATTCACTTTTTCCACATGTTGTCATGTTACAGCCTGAATTTAAAACGGATGTCATTTTGATGTTGTCACTGATTCTACACACAATACCCCATAATGTCAAAGTGGATTTTTTTAAATATACATTATTAACAAATGTAAAGCTGAAATGTCTTGTGTCAATATTCAACCCCTTTGTTGAATACGCCTAAATAAGTTCAGGAGTAACAGTGTGCTTATTAAAACTTCTTAACCTGTTTGGCGTGCAAGCCCTACGTCGATACATTTATGACAACAGCCACTTCAAGTGCAGGACGCGAAATTCGAAATATTTTTTTTTTTAATATTTAACTTTCACACATTAACAAGTCCAATACAGCATATGAAAGGTACACATATCGTGAATCCAGCCAACATGTCCGATTTTTAAAAGGTTTTACAGGGAAGACAAAATATGTAAATCTATTAGCTAACCACGTTAGCAAAAGACTCCACTTTTATTACTCCATCAGTTTTTGACTCCATCAGTAGCTATCACAAATTCGGCCAAATAAAGATATAAATAGCCACTAACCAAGAAACAACCTCATCAGATGACAGTCTGATAACATATTTATTGTATAGCATATGTTTTTTTTCGAAAAATGTGCATATTTCAGGTATAAATCATAGTTTACATTGCAGCTACATTCAGAAATTGCACCGAAAGCAGCCATAATATTTACAGACACCAACGTCAAATACCTAATTACTTATCATAAAACATTTCTGAAAAATACATAGTGTACAGCAAATGAAAGACAGGCATCTTGTGATGCCAGACAATATTTCCGATGTATTAAGTGTTTTACAGCGAAAACAAAATGTAGCATTATATTAGCTTAGCACAATAGCCAGAAACACTTGGGCGCCGGCGACTACGACAGATATATGAAATAACATCATAAATTGGGTCTTACTTTTGCTGATCTTTCATCAGAATGTTGAACAAGGTGTCCTTCGTCCAGATGAGTCGTTGTTTGGATTCAGAATGGCAACTTTCTCTCTCCATTTAGCAAGTGCGCTAGCCGGGTTGCACGGATCTCTCCATGTAAACAAACGGAAGAGAACGGAACATGGCAAAACTCCCGAAAAAATTTCAATAATCTGATGAAACTATATTGAAAAAACATACTTTACGATGATATGGTGACATGTATCAAATAAAATCAAAGCCGGAAATAATAGTCGCATATAACGTCAGCAAAACAAAAGGCAACACCACTGTCCAAATTGCGTTCTTCAGAGTACCGAAATTTGGGTACACGTCATTCCAAGAGGATTTATTCCATCCCAGATCGAGATAATCACCTCATTTCTTCTCTCACAGCCTTCTTGACACCCAGAGGAAGGTGTATGACGTGCCCATGTATAGGCATGAAGAACAGAGCATCGATTTCAGACGTTCCACTTCCTGGTCAGGAAAAGTGCTGCAGAATGAGTTCTGTTTCACTCAGAGAAATAATTCAAACGGTTTTAGAAATGAGAGAGTGTTTTCTATCCAATAGTAATAATAATATGCATATTGTACGAGCAAGAATTGAGTACGAGGCCGTTTGAAATGGACACATTTTATCAGGCTACTCAATACTGCCCCTTGCAGCCATAAGAATTTTCAAGGATCTCTACAGATCGGTGTTCCACCCGCAGGACGGTTGAGCTAACGTAGGCTAATGCGATTAGCATGAGGTTGTAAGTAACAAGAACATTTCCCAGGACATAGACATATCTGATATGGGCAGAAAGCTTAAATTCTTGTTAATCTAACTGCACTGTCCAATTTACAGTAGCTATTACAGTGAAATAATACCAGGCTATTGTTTGAGGAGAGTGCACAGTTCTGAACTTGAAAAATTATTAATAAACCAATTAGGCACATTTGGGCAGTCTTGACACAACATTTTGAACAGAAATGCAATGGTTCATTGGATCAGTCTAACATTTTGCCCATGCACTGCTGCCATCTAGTGGACAAAATCTCAATTGTGCCTGGGCTGGGATAATACATTATGGCCTTTCTCTTGCATTTCAACGATGATGTTTTTTTCTTTGTATTATCTTTTACCAGACCTGATGTGTTATATTCTCCAACATGAATATCACATTTCCACAAACTTCAAAGTGTTTCCCTTCAAATGGTATCAAGAATATGCATATCCTTGCTTCAATTCCTGAGCTACAGGCAGTTAGATTTGGGTATGTCATAATAGGCGAAAATGTCAAAAAAGGGGTTGATCCTTATTAACAAATCACATAGGAAGTTGCACGGACTCATTCCGTGTTCAGTAATAGGGGTTAACATGATTTATTTATGACTACCCCATCTGTACCCCACACATACAATTGTCTGTAAGGTCCCTCAATCGAATAATGAATTTCAAGCACAGATTCAACCACAAAGATTTACAGGGCTCCCGAGTGGCGCGGCGGTGTAAGGCACTCCATTTCAGTCCTAGAGGCGTCACTACAGTCCCTGGTTTGATTCCAGGCTGTATCACAACCGACCGTGATTGGGAGTCCCATAGGGCGGCGCACAATTGGCCCAACGTCGTCCGGGGGTAGGCCGTCAGAAATCTGTAAGTAAGAATTTGTTCTTAACTGACTTGCCTAGTTAAATAAAAAAAATAAAGATCAGGGAGGTTTGTCAATGCCTTGCAAAGAAGGGCATCGATTGGTAGAATAAATAAAATAAATATTACTAGCCTAATTGACAGAGTGAAAAGAAGGAAGCCTGTACAGAATACAAATATTCAAAAACATGCATCCTGTTTGCAATAAGGCACTAAAGTAAAACTGCAAGAAATGTGTAAAATATATTATCTTTTTGTCCTGAATACAAAGTGTTATGTTGGGGCAAATCCAGAACAACACATCACTGAGTACCACTCCATATTTGCAAGCATGGTGGTGGCTGCATCATGTTATGGGTATGCTTGTCATCGGCAAAGACTAGGGAGGTTTTTAGTATAAAAATAAACGGAATACAGCTAATCACAGGCAAAATCCTAGAGGAAAACCTGGTTCAGTCTGCTTTCCACCAGACACTGGGAAACAAATTCACCTTTCAGCAGAACACTAATCTAAAACACAAGGACAAATCTACATTAGAGTTGCTTACCAAGATGACATTGAATGTTTCTGAGTGGCATAGTTACCGTTTTGACTTATATTGGTTTGAAAATCGATGGCAAGACTTGAAAATGGTTGTCTTTCTGAAGGCACTGTATGTGAGTGACTGAGTGTGTATGAGAGAGCAAAAATAGCACAATAACACACACACAGATGTACACAGCTACATTTATTTATATATTTTGATTTTACCTTTATTTAACCAGGCAGTTAAGAACACATTCTTATTTTCAATGACGGCCTAGGAACAGTGGGTTAACTGCCTTATTCAGGAGCAGAACGGCGGATTTGATTTTGCAACCTTTCGGTAACTAGTCCAACGCTCTAACCACTAGGCTACCTGCCACCCCACACATAAACATATACTGTAAAGCTCACCCACGCGGTTGCACACACATTGTGAAAGACACACACACAATCAGATTTGCATGAACACATGCTGTACAGCCTGGGAGGAGACTACACACCTCCAAAACCCTGCAGACGGGCTAGCAGGGGAGTGGGCCAAAATAAATTACGCGATGCTGCGAAAAGACAGGAAGATTGAGAGAGGAAGGTGATGGGAGGGAAGGTAGAAGGGGTAGAGTGAAGGAGGGAGGAGAGAGCATAAGAGACATCAAGGGCAAAGAGAGCTCCTCTCCTCCCTCTTCTCCCTGTCTCTCTTTCTCTGTCTTTTTTTACCTCTCGCTCTCCCGCTCTCTTTCTTTTTCTCCTTCGCTTTCTCTGTTTCTCTCTTTCATTCTCTCTCTCCCTCCCTCCATCTCTCTCTCTGTCTCTCTGACTTCGGTCCTCTCTCTCTCTCCCCCTCTCTCTCTGACTCTGGTCCTCCCTCTCGCTCTCTCTCTCTCTCGCTCTTTCTCTCTCTGTCTCTCTGACTTCGGTCGTCTCATCATCAGCCTTGATACCTAGCTCATCCCTCTGCTCGCTCAACCCTTCACTCACAAGATGTTCCCCTTAGAACAGCAGAGACTGGCAAACACACACACATGTACAGGTGTAGGATCTTAATTTGACATGTATTGTCACAGCAAAAATAATCCTGCAGGTTTTGAACTCTTAGTCTATAGTGTTGCTTGATAGGTGGTTAGACTATAAGCTGGTCAAAATGAGGACACATGAAAGTGGCAGCAGGTAGTCTAGCGGTTAAGAGCTTTTGGCCAAGAACCAAATGATTTCTGGTTCAAATCCCTGAACTGACTAGGTGAAAAATCTGTCAGTGTACCCATGAGCAAGGCACATAACCCTAATGGCTCCTGTAAGGCGCTCTGGATAAGAGTGTCTGCTAAAATTCTCAGCAACAGAGTGATCAAATTAAGATCCTACATCAGTATATGTGTACACCTTTATACGCTCAGTGCACATACACACACCTGCACAACACACATACATACAGAGACACACACATTGGATAAACCACACACATTTATACACACACACGCTGTAAACCACATAACCACACATCCACACAAGGACACACACGTGCTGTTAACCACACCATTCTGTAAACCACAGAAACACATCCTATCTGTTACACACACACAGAGAGAGAGAGAGAGAGAGACATGATGATGGGCCCAAATTGACCCGAATGTACTCCCCTCAACCTCACGCTGCAATAATAACAGTGTATTTCTCGGTTCACTCAGGCGTCTGTTTCCATGTATTGGATATTTTCCCGTTAGAAAGGAAGGCCTATTACCACCAGTATTGATGGAATTTGGTATCATTATTCAGCTAGCGTTGTCATCTGAACAGACAGATGCTTTGCTGCTTCTATCCCCTGGACGAGCTTGTGAGGAGCGACGAGGCATTGGAGGTTGAAAAGACAGAGGGAGAGGGGGCGTGGAGGGAGAGGGGGCGTGGAGGGAGAGGGGGCGTGGAGGGAGAGGGGGCGTGGAGGGAGAGGGGGCGTGGAGGGAGAGGGGGCGTGGAGGGAGAGGGGGCGTGGAGGGAGAGAGGGATGGGGCGTGGAGGGAGAGAGGGCGTGGATGGAGAGGGGCCGTGGAGGGAGAGGGGGCGTGGAGGGAGAGGGGGCGTGGAGGGAGAGAGGGCGTGGAGGGAGAGGGGCCGTGGAGGGAGAGAGGGCGTGGAGGGAGAGGGGCCGTGGAGGGAGAGGGGCCGTGGAGGGAGAGGGGGCGTGGAGGGAGAGGGGCCGTGGAGGGAGAGGGGGCGTGGAGGGAGAGAGGGCGTGGAGGGAGAGAGGGCGTGGAGGGAGAGAGGGATGGGGCGTGGAGGGAAAGAGGGATGAGGCGTGGAGGGAGAGGGGGCGTGGAGGGAGAGGGGCCGTGGAGGGAGAGGGGTCGTGGAGGGAGAGGGGCCGTGGAGGGAGAGGGGCCGTGGAGGGAGAGGGGCCGTGGAGGGAGAGGGGCCGTGGAGGGAGAGGGGGCGTGGAGGGAGAGAGGGATGGGGCGTGGAGGGAGAGAGGGATGGGGCGTGGAGGGAAAGAGGGATGGGGCGTGGAGGGAGAGAGGGATGGGGCGTGGAGGGAGAGGGGGCGTGGAGGGAGAGGGGGCGTGGAGGGAGAGAGGGATGGGGCGTGGAGGGAGAGAGGGATGGGGCGTGGAGGGAGAGAGGGATGGGGCGTGGAGGGAGAGAGGGATGGGGCGTGGAGGGAGAGGGGGAGTGGAGGGAGAGGGGGATGGGACGTGGAGGGAGAGGGGGATGGGGATGGGGCGTGGAGGGAGAGAGGGATGGGGCGTGGAAGGAGAGGGGGATGGGGAGTGGAGGGAGAGAGGGATGGGGCGTGGAGGGAGAGAGGGATGGGGCGTGGAGGGAGAGGGGGATGGGGCGTGGAGGGAGAGGGGGATGGGGCGTGGAGGGAGAGAGGGATGGGGTGTGGAGGGAGAGAGGGATGGGGCGTGGAGGGAGAGAGGGATGGGGCGTGGAGGGAGAGAGGGATGGGGCGTGGAGGGAGAGGGGGATGGGGCGTGGAAGGAGAGGGGGATGGGGCGTGGAGGGAGAGGGGGATGGGGCGTGGAGGGAGAGAGGGATGGGGCGTGGAGGGAGAGGGGGCGTGGAGGGAGAGAGGGCGTGGAGGGAGAGGGGCCGTGGAGGGAGAGGGGCCGTGGAGGGAGAGGGGCCGTGGAGGGAGAGGGGCCGTGGAGGGAGAGGGGGCGTGGAGGGAGAGGGGGCGTGGAGGGAGAGGGGGCGTGGAGGGAGAGAGAGATGGGGCGTGGAGGGAGAGGGGGCGTGGAGGGAGAGGGGGCGTGGAGGGAGAGGGGCCGTGGAGGGAGAGGGGCCGTGGAGGGAGAGGGGGCGTGGAGGGAGAGGGGGCGTGGAGGGAGAGGGGGCGTGGAGGGAGAGGGGGCGTGGAGGGAAAGGGGGATGGGGCGTGGAGGGAGAGGGGGATGGGGCGTGGAGGGAGAGGGGGATGGGGCGTGGAGGGAGAGAGGGATGGGGCGTGGAGGGAGAGAGGGATGGGGCGTGGAGGGAGAGAGGGATGGGGCGTGGAGGGAGAGAGGGATGGGGCGTGGAGGGAGAGAGGGATGGGGCGTGGAGGGAGAGGGGGAGTGGAGGGAGAGGGGGATGGGACGTGGAGGGAGAGGGGGATGGGGATGGGGCGTGGAGGGAGAGAGGGATGGGGCGTGGAAGGAGAGGGGGATGGGGAGTGGAGGGAGAGAGGGATGGGGCGTGGAGAGGGGGATGGGGTGTGGAGGGAGAGAGGGATGGGGCGTGGAGGGAGAGAGGGATGGGGCGTGGAGGGAGAGAGGGATGGGGCAAGGAGGGAGAGGGGGAGTGGAGGGAGAGGGGGATGGGGCGTGGAGGGAGAGGGGGATGGGGCGTGGAGGGAGAGAGGGATGGGGCGTGGAGGGAGAGAGGGATGGGGCGTGGAGGGAGAGGGGGATGGGGCGTGGAAGGAGAGGGGGATGGGGAGTGGAGGGAGAGAGGGATGGGGCGTGGAGGGAGAGAGGGATGGGGCGTGGAGGGAGAGAGGGATGGGGCGTGGAGGGAGAGGGGGATGGGGCGTGGAAGGAGAGGGGGATGGGGCGTGGAAGGAGAGGGGGATGGGGCGTGGAGGGAGAGGGGGATGGGGCGTGGAGGGAGAGGGGGATGGGGCGTGGAGGGAGAGAGGGATGGGGCGTGGAGGGAGAGAGGGATGGGGCGTGGAGGGAGAGAGGGATGGGGCGTGGAGGGAAAGAGGGATGGGGCGTGGAGGGAGAGAGGGATGGGGCGTGGAGGGAGAGAGGGATGGGGCGTGGAGGGAGAGGGGGATGGGGCGTGGAGGGAGAGAGGGATGGGGCGTGGAGGGAGAGAGGGATGGGGCGTGGAGGGAGAGAGGGATGGGGCGTGGAGGGAGAGAGGGATGGGGCAGCGGAGGAATGAAGAGGGAGGGACAAAAGAGGGATAGAGAGAGGAAAAAAGGGGGAAGAAAGTGTGTGTGTGTCAGGAAAGCCCCTCGAGGGTACTTGAGTGTAACAGCTTTTCAAACCAGTTCTCATGTATAGAGAGCCATCATTTAGAGGTCACCTCCCAAATCCCCTGTGAAAATGATCACCCACACGCTCACACAGACTACTGTAGGTGAATACTGGCTTACTGGAATACTCTAATCGATTCTGATTGTGATGTATCCTTCTTTCAGCCCTTGCGGTAGGCTGTTATTCACTGATCTATCGTGATTGGTGGAAAGCATTTTTCAACCTCCATTGATTCTCTGTTTGTTGATTATTTCAAGGAAGTGGGAATATATCTACAGTGTGTTCAATCTAAATTCACGTTCTCCTTTTTCATTCACTCGCTTCCTTCACTAGCCCAGTCCCACTTCAAAACGGTGACAAACATGTGAGGGGAATAGAGTGACAGTTATTTGATAGGGTGATAGCGAAGAGGAGAGGAGAAGACTAGTATTGTGGAGAATCAGAGCTGGTGAGAAGCCTCTGAATGTTGACTCACTCAGGACTGGATGGGGATTCCATGGAATGGAACTGAGCAAGTGGGGTGATGGACTGGACAGAAAATTAGAAATGGAATTGGGCCCCTCTGTCAGTTAATGTTATGGTCGTGTTCATTTGGACACGCAACGGAAAACGCTTTGAAACATTTTGCTTCGGAGAATTGAAAATGGGAATTTCTTATTGGACAAGTCTAGGTAGTCCCTCCTTGTTTCAGTCCGTTTTTCTTCCATTTTGTGCCGAATGAGCACGACCCAGCTGCTAAAAGACCTCTCCTAGTCACTATCTCTGACCTCTGACCTCTCTGTCTCCCAGGGCTCAATGAGTGCTCACTCAACAACGGAGGCTGTTCTCACATCTGCCAGGATCGACCAATAGGCTACGAGTGCCAGTGTCCCACTGGGTACAAGCTACTGGACAAGAGGACGTGTGGAGGTGAATATTGAGAACACACACAGGCTAGACACACACACAGTACAGTGTAGACACACACACAGTACAGTGTAGACACACACACACAGTACAGTGTAGACACACACACACACAGTACAGTGTAGACACACACACACACAGTACAGTGTAGACACACACACACACAGTACAGTGTAGACACACACACACAGTACAGTGTAGACACACACACACACACACACACACACACACACACACACACAGTACAGTGTAGACACACACACACACACACAGTACAGTGTAGACACACACACAGTACAGTGTAGACACACACACACACAGGCTAGACACACACACACACAGTACAGTGTAGACACACACACACACACACACACACACACACACACACACACACACACACACAGGCTAGACACACACACAGTACAGTGTAGACACACACACAGTACAGTGTAGACACACACACAGTACAGTGTAGACACACACACAGTACAGTGTAGACACACACACAGTACAGTGTAGACACACACACACACACACACACACACACACACACACACACACACACACACACACACACACACACACACACACACACACACACACAGTACAGTGTAGACACACACACAGTACAGTGTAGACACACACACACACAGGCTAGACACACATATAGTACAGTATACACACACACACACACACACACACACACACATACAGTAAGTAGTACAGTATACACGTACAGTAGACACACAGACACAAAGTAAGTAGTATAGTATACACACTGACCGTCCTTGAGGTTATGTCTCTTTTATGATGACCATTTCTCTTCAAAGTACAGACTGCTATCTGTGAGGAGAAACGGGAAGACTCACAGAACCTTTCATATGTTCTTCTCTCTGCAATACAGCTTATTGAATTGCAGCTTTTAAGCCACATATTTTATTTTACCAAGAGAAACGTGCTTGGTCCAATGTACACACACAGATGCACATTTACATACGCCAATGGTTCATTATATTTATGTTAAGAACATCTGCTAAATTACCCCCCCCCCCACTGAGGTATTAGTCCAGTGTGATTGATAACCCCCCCCCCCCCCCACTGAGGTATTAGTCCAGTGTGATTGATAACCCCCCCCCCCGCCACTGAGCTATTAGTCCAGTGTGATTGATAACCCCCCCCCCCCCACTGAGGTATTAGTCCAGTGTGATTGATAACCCCCCCCCCCCCCACCCCACTGAGGTATTAGTCCAGTGTGATTGATAACCCCCCCCCCCCCCCACTGAGGTATTAGTCCAGTGTGATTGATAACCCCCCCCCCCCCCCAATGAGGTATTAGTCCAGTGTGATTGATACCCCCCCCCCCCCCCCCCACTGAGCTATTAGTCCAGTGTGATTGATAACCCCCCCCCCCCCCCCCCCACTGAGGTATTAGTCCAGTGTGATTGATAACCCCCCCCCCACCCCACTGAGGTATTAGTCCAGTGTGATTGATTTACCCCCCCCCCCCACTGAGGTATTAGTCCAGTGTGATTGATAACCCCCCCCCCCCCCCCCACTGAGGTATTAGTCCAGTGTGATTGATAACCCCCCCCCCCCTCCCCACTGAGGTATTCGTCCAGTGTGATTGATAAACCCCCCCCCCCCCCCCCCCACTGAGGTATTAGTCCAGTGTGATTGATAACCCCCCCCCACTGAGGTATTAGTCCAGTGTGATTGATAACCCCCCCCCCCCCCCCCCACTGAGGTATTAGTCCAGTGTGATTGATAACCCCCCCCCCCACTGAGGTATTACTCCAGTGTGATTGATAACCCCCCCCCCCCCCCCACTGAGGTATTAGTCCAGTGTGATTGATAACCTCCCCCCCTCCCTCCCTTCCTCCTCAGACATTGATGAGTGTGAGAACCCCAACGCCTGCAGCCAGATCTGCATCAACTACAAGGGAGACTTCAAGTGTGAATGTTACCAAGGCTATGAGATGGACCCCGTCACCAAGACCTGTAAAGCAGAAGGTGAGGGAGGGAGGGAGAGAGAGAGGGAGAGAGAGAGGGAGGGAGGGTTGGTTGGTTGGTTGGAAGGAGGGAGTAGGTGGGTGGTTGAGTGGTTGGAGTGAGGGAAGGAGAAAGGGAAACAAAGGAGTACTTCCGTGTTCCTCCTCCAAGACTGTGGTTATGTGTCTTGGTTGGTACTGCATCTAACACACCTAACAGTCTGACTACTGATTCTCTCCTCAACACACACACACACACACACACACACACACACACACACACACACACACACACACACACACACACACACACACACACACACACACACACACACACACGGACACACACACACACGGACACACACACACCAGTGGAGGCTGGTGGGAGGAGCGATAGGAGGACAGATTCATTGTAATGACTGGAATGGATTAGTGGAACGGTATCAAACACGTCAAACATATGGAAACCACATTTATTCTATTCCAGCAATTACAATGAGCCCGTCCTCAAATAGCTCCTCTCACAAGCCACAAAGACAGACACACACACACAACGAAAAAAACACAAACACCACTGTTTCTTTAGTCAATGAGCCTCTAAAGTGTGACTATCACTCTTCTGCCAATTAGGACCATTCTGCTTAAGGGTGTAAACAACGACAAAAAAATCCTCTCTCTCTTCAAGTTTTTGGGGCGTATTTTTCGGAGAAGACGGGGAATTTGAGAAATGTCCTTCTTGGCAGTGTTTACATTTTTTTTAATTCTGGAAATATTTGAAGAGGGACTCACGTCTCGCTTTTCGAAATAATCAGTTGTAATGAGCTAAGCTGCTGTGACACACCTTTTGAGCCTGGAGGGTATGAAGCATAATTAGAATGACATGTTCACAGTCTGAATCAGTTTGTCGCTAAAGCTAGTTAAAAAAATGG